>NW_017718831.1:0-499 GCF_001865875.1 Lupinus angustifolius
AGTCCTTTCGTCAAATGATCTGCTAAGTTATTCTCAGTGCGTACATGATCCATTCTAACTGCTCCTGTAGAGAGTAACTCTCTAATGGTGTTGTGCTTACGACAAATTTGTCGTTTCTTACCATTATAAAAGCGGTTCTCAATTTTTGAAATAGTCGTGGTACTATCACAATGGATCAACACAGCTGGAATCGGTTTTTCCCATAGGGGAATCTCTGCAAGCAAGCTTCTAGGCCAACTTGCTTCTTCACTAGCTGTTGCTAGTGCTATCATCTCAGCTTCCATAGTGGATTGAGCCAGAATAGTCTGTTTCTTTGACTTCCAAGAAACAGCCCGACCAGCTATGCTAAATATATAGCCACTGGTTGCTTTAGAATCATCTGAAAGAGTGTTCCAATCAACATCACTGAATCCTTCTAGGATAGCTGGAAACCTTCGGTAATGTAATCCAAGGTTCATTGTTTTCTTAAGGTATCTCATTACCCTTTCAATAGCATGCC
>NW_017718832.1:0-210 GCF_001865875.1 Lupinus angustifolius
TAGACTCTAGAGAATCCATCTCATCATTTATGGCTTCTTGCCACAAATCAGCATCCAAAGAAGTCAAAGCTTCTTGGAGTGTTGATGGATCATCTTCCAATGTATATACCATATAATTAGGTCCATACTCTCTAGATCTTCTTGCTCTCTTACTTCTTCTAGGTTCTATTTCAAACTCATTATTATTATCATTATTCCTAATCATAGGTA
>NW_017718833.1:0-821 GCF_001865875.1 Lupinus angustifolius
ACCCAATGAATACACATTCATAGGCTCTACTTGCGAGTTTAACTCTCTTCGGGTCTGGTATCCGGACATAAGCCAGACAACCACTAGTTCTCAAATAAGACAGGTTTGGTTGTCTATTATTAATAATTTCATAGGGGGGAATTTTGTTTTTACTCTTGGGGACTCTATTTAGCACATAACAAACAGTTAATAAAATTTCACCCCACCAAGAGGGTGCTGCACCAGAACTTAACATAATAGCTACAACTAATTCAATTAAAGTTCTATTCTTTCTTTCAGCTTTACCATTCATTTCAGGTGAATATGGTGCAGTTGTTTCATGAATAATGCCATTTAATTTATAAAAATCATTAAACATATACTCAGTGCCTCTATCGCTTCTGAGTTTCTTTATTTTCTTGTTGAGTTGATTTTCAATTTCAGTTACATATAACTTAAACATGTCAAGTGCTTCACTTTTATTTTTCATAAGATATACATAAGTAAAATCAGAACAATCATCAATAAAAGTGATAAAATAACGTTTACCATTTCTAGTTAACGTTCCATCTAATTCACATATATCTGAGTGTATTAAATCTAAAAGCTCAGATTCTCGCTTAACTGATTTATGTGATTTTTTGTTTGAAATTTTTGCATGACTGCATGATTCACAAATTTCAAAATCATTTTTAGATAACTTTGGAATTAAACCTAAGCTACTCAAATTTGAAATTGCACGTTTATTAATATGACAAAGTCTAGTATGCCAAATATTAAAATCACACAACATGTAAACAAAATCAGAAATTTTATTAATAGAAACATCAACATTTAATTTA
>NW_017718834.1:0-1435 GCF_001865875.1 Lupinus angustifolius
TAAACATCCCATCAGTGGCGTACCATTTCCTAACAAATACCCCATTCTTAGTAAGAGTATACAAGTCTGCTCCTATGGTCTTGGTGAAACCAGCCTTATTAAGAAGAAAACCAGAAACTAGGTTCTTCCTCATATGTGTGCATCACATCTTTAAGAATCAGAGTCTTCCCAAATGTAAATTTTAGCTCCACATCACCAGTTCCAGCAACAATAGTGGTGTGGGAGTCACCCAACAACATCTTCTTATCATCAGCATTCGTGTATGTTTTGAACATAGCACGATCATAGCAGACATGCGAGATGCACCAGTATCTACCCACCACCCATCAGTTCCTCCAACCATAGTTACCTCAGATAATACAGCCACAAATGGTTCATCAACCATGTTGGCCTGCGGAGGACGATCCATAGGATTATTTCTGCACTCGCGTGCCATATGACCTAGCTTCCCACATTTGAAGCAGAGGAACAGGTTGCCAGAGTCGTTCTTAGCGGGTGGCTTAGCATATTGGACCTTTTGAGGGTTCCAATTCTTGTTTCGACTAATGTTCTTAGCCTTAATCTTCTTCACATCCCACACCCTGAAAGGAATTAGTTCCTTACCTATAAAAGTGAGGGGATAACCTTTCTACTACATAAAAAAGAATAAAATAGTTTCTCTGGGCATATGCCTTGACAAATTATTTCACTTCATCTCTTTTTATCCACGAGCAATAAAAATAGAGTCGTCTCTTTGATTATATATATATGCATTGACTAACATCTTTATTTTGTTTCTTTTATATGACGAGTGATCAGAGATTCCAAAGAGATTTCTTTGGTCTTATGCCTCCGAAGGTTTTTGAAGTCTTTCCAGCTAGGAGGCAGCTTGACAATCATGACAGTCCCCTTAAAGGAAGAATACATCTTATCTCGAATCCTTTTCCAAGATAATTTGCCTTGCCGTTGTTGGGCGCTGTGCACACCTTAATATTACTCTAATGTATCACACAAATTGTGGTAGGATTATATAAGTGTAACCCCTGTAATGTCTAATCCGCTCGTGGGACTGAGACTCTACTGATTTATCATCAGTCATTTGATACATGAGGTAGCGTCTAACTGCATATTTCTTAGTCCCAGCTTCCTCAGTATCATATTCTTTCTCAAGTGCATACCAAAGTAATTTGGCAGACTTGTATGGGTTGTAGTAATCATACAGATCATCAGACAACCCATTCAAAATGAAATTCTTACATAAGTAATCACTTTCATTCCAGAGAGCTATTTCAATAGCCAGATTATCCACTTCCTCTTTTTCAGCCTCATCTGACACTACTGGGATGTCGGTTTTCAGAACGTGGACAACCTTTCTCAAAGTGAGGAAAAGTTCCATATTATATTGCCAACGTTTGAAATTTGTTCCGTCAAACCGAAATGGCTTGTTCAGGTCATA
>NW_017718835.1:0-1717 GCF_001865875.1 Lupinus angustifolius
CTGACTACCAGTGTCAGTTCTCGAAATCCCACAATATGGCTACTTGTGCCAATTCTTTACCCAAAATACTGACTACCTGTGTCAGTTCTTGAAATCCCACTTTGGCTGCCTGTGTCAATTCTTAAGTGTCATGGAAAGAAAGGGGGGGAAGTTTGCAGGAAATGCGTCGGTAGAATATTAGGGGGGAGAAAGAAAAGTTGAGAGGAAACGCCTTCAACTTGGTGCAAGTTAAAATGAAGGGAGAAAGCCTCTATTTATAACATGAGATTTTTCTCATGTTCCTCATTTCTCCAATGTGGGACTTGGGAGCTTAATTTTTATTTTTACAAAACTCTTCCATGTGGGATTTGAGAGTTGTTTTTTTCAAACTCTTCTATGCGGGACTTGGGTGTTTTTTATATTTCACACCCAAAAGTTCTCACTCATGGTTTTCAACAAACCATGTTCCAATAGTTCTCAATACAAACTCAGTGTCATATCTTCCCGTAGACTATGTTACAAACGGTAAACATAGTGACATGAATCTTCCGATTCATACAAAGCATAGCTTTTTTTTTTATTTAAAAAAAGGAAGAATCAGGGGAAACATTTTTAGGGTAATAACAAAAAAAATCATTGAAACTCAATTATAACATTTTTCTCAAGTTCTAACTTGCTGGCTTATTGATAAAGGAATTGCTGTAAAAATACGCCAGTTCTAATATAAGTCTGAAGAACATTTTCCCTTCATCCTTCGTCAAATCTTTCAAAAGTAAAACTTTCATTCTTTATGTTTCATCAAGAATTTTCATATGCTATGCCATGAGAATGTTTGATGACAATTCAATAGTCAACTCAACAATACGTCACAATTTAAAATTCAACAGAATATTCAGTTAAATCAGTACTTTCATTATCAAACTTTCAGTCATAATTATCTTCAATATCAAAAAACATAATAATTGAATTCCATTGAACCAATTTAACCAAACATATCCATCATAATTTAGAGTTTAAATTAATTTACGAACAACTAAGTCTCGCTACTCGATTGTTCGCGGCCACAGAAATAGTATTCGACTATATCCGCACATGGCCTAGCTTAGAGATGCATGAATATCTTTGACATCATTTCTAAAAACCTATATAAAGACACTTCTCTCCATACCTTTAACCTTACCGAACTTAATATTCCCTTGTTGCTGATTGCCCGAGTGCCGCATACTTGATTAGGTCATAAACAGTAAATTTCGATATCACTAAGTTTATTCAGATTACAAAGGAAAACACCTAAATGAGGCTCTAGACATTACAACATACTCAAATATCTAGTTTGGATATAACTACAATCTTGATTAGGCACAAAAAGTTTTTCAGAGACGCTATTGGTTTAAAACTCAGAATTTGACTTAAGAGGCTCAGATTCGCTTCAGAAAAGTTTTGGAAATATTATTATCTTGAGATACACACTTTATCTTCATAAAACAGAGTACTAATATAAGTTTAGGCTCATAAAACTCAGAATTTATAAACCATAAGGCAATTTGAAACATAGGCTAACATATAGTAAACAATTAGATAGTTTGGAGTGCGAAATAGGGACTGTTTTCGTTTTTCCCTTTAATCAGTGAGGATTTAGAATTTTTTGTCCCTGAAAGAATGCTATTTCGCTAGGAATTTAAAATATGAACACATGCATATATTATATGTAAAATTTGGACGTTAGGAACTCAAGTTA
>NW_017718836.1:0-19528 GCF_001865875.1 Lupinus angustifolius
TTTGGAATGAGTTAAAGATCATGAGTTCAGTGTGTTAAACAAAGCTTATAACACATGCTAGGATTTTTCAATCCTAAACACCCTAGAACAATCACAACAACACCTAAAACACCCTTTTGGATCTATCAACAACACAAGGAGGTGATTGGGTTTAGAAACCCTTTCACCACTAAATTCTTGGGATAAAAAGACCTGCATACAGAATATTTCCAACATGAAAAGAGTTCTAAACATATCCATGATTATTTCTAACACAACCCTAAGCTTACAACTCAACAACCACCACAACAACTCATGATTTCCCTAACCACACTTAGAGCAGAATTTTTAAAACAGTAAGGACAGCCCTTGCATGTCATTTTTTCATGAATCAGAGGTGAAATTTGAGTTCTCCATACCTTGAAATGGTTTGGTAGAGCCTTTGAAGAGAAATTAGGAGGAAATCCAAGCAAACTCTACACTATAATCCATAGTTGCACCACTTTTAGTTCATGAAATCTTAATGAGAATCCAACCAACAAAACCTTAAGAAAGTGTAGATTAAAGCCATGGAGCTGAAATAGATACCTTGGGGATTCAGATTTCACACTTGCATGTGAGTTTGGAGAAGTAGATGGAGGCTTTCTCCCTTCCTCTTTGGTGTTAACGTTAGGAAGAAAGAATGGAGAAGATGAGTGAAGATGGAGTGTTGGTGAGGAGGTGTGAGAGTGTGAGAATTCAGCCCCCCACCCCCTTAAGGTAATGTATATATAGGTGTTAGGGATGAGTTAGTGGAGGAAGATATTTTGGGTTGGGTGTCATTAAGATTTAAACAAGGATTAGGTAATTTAGCAAAGTTTTAGATACATAATGTGGTATTTGGTTTGGGCAATTAGTGTAGTGCATGAATGTATTTTCTTGTGCTCTAAGACACCTTAATAAAACCTTAAACAATGTCTATGGGAGTATAGATGATAGTTCAAGTACTCAAGGAACCGATAGAAAAGATCACAGACACTCTCAGACAATCCAGTTCAAATGTACATTAAATCCAACACTTTTTCTAGAAACTTTTAACTAAGTTATTTATCATAGTATAACACTAAGATAATAACTTTCTATCCTCAAAACTCAACATCAATAAAGCATTATAAAATCTAATAGGTTAGGTGGTCACTTAGACCAACTCTAATTAAAATTCTAAAACCATACATTACCCGACAATGACTAGACTTTAAACTTGGACATCTTTGAAACTAACTAGATCAACTTATTTTCAAAGCAATTATTAAACATTTAGCATTCTAATATCAAGAAAATATAATCACATACATAAGCACACACACACAGATATATATATATATATATAGTCCTATGTCTACCTAAGCAAGGTGCTCAAAGGAGGGATGTTACATAACTTGAATAATAAAATTAGAATTAACATAAAGAGAAGAAATGTTGCAGTGTAGCCATGTTTTGGAGCATTAGCCATCCATCAAAAGATTAGACGCTTTAGGTTCCAAATGGTGTTACAAAATCCTATTTTTGAACACCATTTGCCAACTCCATTCCATTTGAATTTATATGAAATAAAAGCCTAAGAATAAAATAAGAAAATAAAGAAATGAAAATGAGATGAAAGGATAATGTACAATGTCAAAAGTGATGAAAATATGTGGAGACAAGGTCTCCATTATAGCCAAACATATGATGTGCTTAACCCCTTTGTTTGTGCGCCTAGCACCTTCCTTTTGGGGTTGTTTGCCCATGTGAAAAGCTGTTGGCCAACAACTTAACCTCCTCCTAGCTTGGCCAACCTATTGTGGACAAGACGCCATGCAAAGGGACACCTCCTACTTGGCTTATTATTGCTTGTGTAATGCATGGAGTCATGTGCGTGGTCCTTAAGGCATGGCTAGTTGCATGGTGTCTTGGCCTAGGATTTCTTAATAGTGAAGTTTGGTGGCTGGCCAAAACCTAAGCTCATAGCTGGCCACGACTAGCAGCCCCAACGTTCCTTCAAGAGAAGGTAACCTACCTATCTTCAAGCCTAAGGAAATTTGTTTTCCATGATTCTTGAATTCAATTTATTTTTTTACTTAGCACTTTTATGCTCGGCACACCTTAGCTTCGGTTTCTTCAAGACAAGGTAAGCTACCTTTGTTCAAACTTAAGCAATCTTTTCGGTAACATGCTAAGCACATAGCATGTCATGCTTAGCTTGTTTGTTTTGAGCAATTCTCTTTGAGCTTTTGGCTTGAGATATGGCTTGAATTTTTGGCTATCTTTGATTTAACTCTTTTTTATTCTTTTTCCTACAAAATTCAGAGAAATCTTGGAAAAGAGGTTATCAAAATTCATAATATTTAATCACACAAATTTATCTAAAAAGTGTGTTAGAAGTTGGGTTTTAAAAATGATTAAACAAGATATGTGCCATAAAAGTGATGGAAAAGTAGTACATTTTGGCACTTATCAACTCCCCTCATCTTACAACTTTGTTTATCCCCAAACAAAGGTAAAATAACAACTAACTTGGCTTTTAAACAATTCAACTTGTAGAAGATCAAAACTAGCATAGTTTTAAAGTTCCATGAGATGTGTTTATGATGATGTGAAACTAAGAAAGAACACATATTTTCAAAAATTCAATTAGCACTTTACTTATAAAAAATGTTATCAATCAAATATATGCATTTTCACACACTGTTCAATAATGGAACCAAACGGATAAGTGTTTCCCTCAAAAGTAACTTCATTCGTTTACAACAATTTAATTTTGTTTTCCATCTCAACGATTAATTTTATTGCACACTTTCTCAAGGATCACTAAAGTCTTCCTTGGATTGTAATGAGGCTTGGCTATCAAAGAAAATTGATTTTTCAGGATATTCAAAAATACTTTCAAAGTTAAAAGAGAGCAAAAATTGATTTTTATTTTAAGTACATACTCATTTTCACTTTTTCACCTTTCTTCTTTTTCTTCCTTTCCTCATTCTTTTCTTGACCTTTTTGTGTAAATTTTCTTGATATTTCTCAATCTCTTTTTACTCTTTTTTTGTTTTCATTTACACGACGAACCATTCCCCCAACATAATTTTTTCCAACAATCTTCTTTTTAAAAAATGCTCTCTTTTTACTTAAGAAAAGTATAGGATATTTCATTTTATTTTTCCATATTAGGGTTGTGTTAAATAAATAATTATTTCTTTTTAAGGCTCAAATGGGTTAACAAAGGATGTTCCTATCATTGGCTAGTCATTTTTGGTCAAGTGGCTTAATCTATTTGAAAAGAACTTGCTTTGATTGTTTCCTATCAATTTTGTGAAATCAAGTAAACAAAGATTCATACAAAATCGATTGTACAAAGCCAACAAGTTTCTCACAATAAGCTCACATAGTTTTGTGTTTGGCTTACACTCCCTCACATGGTTTATTTATGTAAAACTCTTTGATTTTCAAAAAAATTCAGAAGTTCGTGATAAATGATTTTCCAAAAAGTTTGTATTTTATCAAAGTTATGACATTATCAATTTTAACACAAAATATTCCATATTTTCATCTCATTTTGCTCATCAACACTTGTTAATTAACAATATTAGTGATCTTATTTTTTTAATGTTTATGTCAAGTTTGTGTTATTTACAAAGTTTAGTTTCAAAATTTTTAGTTTTTAAATTAAAGAAACTAAGTAAACAAATAAATTCAACTAATATGCAATTAAACACACAATTAAAAATTTAAACACACACTAAAGAAAATTAATCAAGTCAACACACACTAAAAATCTAAAAAGAAAACAAAATAAATTTCTTTCAAAAGGTTATACACATTTCCTCAACTTAAGTGATTGACTTGTCCTCAAGTCATTTTTATAATAATTAAGGAATTTTGTGTAACATTTTGAAAAAATGAAAAATAAAATTAAAACTAACTAACCTAAAATTTTAAGAGAACCCAGAATTTCATTTTCCTTTAATTTTATTATCCTCTCTAAGATAGTAATTTCTTCATAGCCAACTCTAGAAATGTTTGCTTGGTGATTTTGAACTTGTTTTTCCTATAAATTATTAGAACTTGTAATTTCTTTGTCCTTGAGATTAGTCTAAAAATTTACAATTCTCTAAACCATTATGTTCATGAATAAAATTTGATTAATAAAAATTCCAATCGAACAACATGCATTTTCATGAAATTGAAGTTTAGAAAATGTTCTTTTAAGCATGTTTCCAGTCCAATTTATAAATGGAAATCCAAAGACAATTTTATGGAAATCCAACTAGCAAGATATTAATCCAAACAACAACATATTAATTCACTCAGAATTTCATGAATTTATTTGGTTAAGTGGTAAACCAAACAACAACTTGGTAAACCAAATAACAAAACTTTTTAGGAGTTCTCAAGTGTGGAAAATTTAATTTATTGGCACAATTTTAAAAAGCCTGCTCTTAGTTTAAAAATTTATTTTCACAACTTAAAAATCATCAACTAAGGCATGTTTATGGAAATATTGGTTAAGGTATCACAAAATAACATATGATCATGAAAAGTGCATAGTGAATAGTTAACTTTTAAGGATTAACGTAGAATCCCTTTTTAGATTTTTGAAGATTCACCTTCTTAATTCTTTTAAAAGTCTAGCCACTATTTCATGCTCATTCCAATCTCTTTAAAAAAGTTTAATGTTGTTCTTTTGAAAAAGTTGTTGAGGCGTACCTCCATATCACCAAACAATTGTATAACAACAATAAAAGTTTCTTAACTAGTGGGTTTTTACTCCACTAGTTCTAACTTTTGCTGTCTTTTTGGATTTTTAATATTTTAAAATGTACAAAACAAATAAACAAATTAAGGATGTAAAAAACAGATAAATAAATTTATAGAAGAGAAAAGAAAGTTTTATTTACAATTACTATTTATATAAGATATAAGTACGAAATTCTATTATCTATCGATTCCCCAGTAGCGGCGCCATTTTGCTGAAAGAGTTTTCGCGCATACTCGGATTTGTGATTTTTATTTGACTGAGTGATCCAATTTGAGTGATTTTATTAACTTTATTTTAACTCCCTTTTCGAGTTTAGTTAACCATACCATTTCTTATGAAATGTTGGTATCAAGAATAAAGTTAACCATACAATTTCTTGCGAAAGATCAGTATTAAGAATGAAGTTAGAGTGATTAAAGAATAAATACAATAAATAAATTGCTAGCATGTACATAAATTAAATGAAAAAAATGTAAATAAATAAAAATAAAAGATTTAGTATTTAGTTGTGGAATTTAAATGACAAAAATATAAAAGTTAGCGGTTAGATGTTAACTGTCAATTGTATCACTCTTTTACAAAGTTACAATCCATTGATTGAATTGCACTTTTGTATGTTGTTCCTATCACAAAGTTACAACCTATTAATTAGATTGCACATTTGTTTTAGGAATATTAACTTTTCAACAAACAAAATTTATAAGTTAATCTTTAGTATATGTAGTTTTAGATCTCTTTCAAGATTCAATTGTAGTATAGAATAGGGTTATGTGGAATCATAGAGAATTGCCTACTAGAATGTAATCATACTTTGTATCTTTTATCAAAAGTAAAAGATAACAAATAAAGACGTTTTTTGTGATTTTCTAAAGTAACAAATATGAAAAATTAAAGTAACTATTATTTACAAATTTAAGAGGAAATTACTGGTTAGAATGTAAAGTTTCTTAACTCTTAAGTAATAGCATGATTTTAATGTACACAAGTTAGTTTGGTGTGATTATATCCACCATACACTAGTTCTTAACTCACCCAACTTCCTCTTGGATTAGGTGGGATGATTTTCAAACCTTGCTTAATACATTATCACCCATCAAGTATCCTTGAAAGAAATAAGGTTGTCACCACTTATTCCGGATTCCCAGAAGTTGATAATCTTGAAAATAAGTTGCTTCAAATGGATGCTTGGAAATGGCAAACATTCAAGTCTACCATTGTAGCATGAGAGTATTTGTTATTTCACCCAACAAAAGACTTTTGGATCTTTGAAAACATATTTTAGGTGATTAGTCTAAATAAATCATTAATAGTAGATGTAATAAAATAATAGAGTATAAACGCATAACTTCAATAATAAAATCTGAATTAACATAAAGAGAAGTGTTACACCATATGCAAGTTTTGGAGCATTAGTCATTCATCCAAAGATTGGATGCTTTTGGTTCTAAATGGTGTTACAAAATCATATTTGTGCACACCATTTGTCAACTCTATTCCATCTTAATTTCTATGAAATAAAAGCCTAAGAACAACCTAGGAGAGTAAAGAAATAAAACTGAGAAGAAATGATAGTGTACAATGTGAAAAGTGATGAAAAACTGGTGAAAATATGTGGAGACAAGGTCTCCTTTTATAGTCATATATGTGAGGTGCTTAACCCCTTTGTTTGTGCACCACACACCTTACTTTTGGGTCGTTTTCTTTTGTTCAAAGTTGTAAGCCAACAGCTAAGCCTCCTCCTAGTTTAGCCAGCCTATTGTGGGCTAGGCTCCATGTAATGTAGCACCTCCTACTTGGTTTATCATTGCTTGTGTCAAGCATGAAGTCATATGCTTGATCCTTAAGGCATGGCTAGTTGCTTGGTGTCTTGGCCTAGGATTTCCTCATGGTGATGTTTGGTGGCTGGCCATGAGCTAAGCTCACAGCTGGCCACACCTAGCTCCCCAAGGTTCCTTCAAGATAAGGTAACCTACCTCTCTTCAAGCCTAAGCAATCTTTTTTTCATGGTTCTTGAATTTAATTTGGTTGGTTATTTGACACTTTTAGCATGATTTCTTCATGGGAAAGTAAGCTTTTAATTTATGCAAGTTGGTTGGCACACCTTAGCTTGGGTTTCTTCAAGACAAGGTAAGCTACCTTTCTTCAAGCTTAAGCAATCTTTTTGGCAACAAGTTAAGCACATAGTTTGCCTTGATATTTGGCTTGATATTAAGCAATATTTTGAGCAAATACTTTTGACCTTTTGGCTTGATATTTGGCTTGAATTCTTGGTTATCTTTGAATTAACTTTTTTTATTCTTTTTCCAACAAAATTCTGAGAAAACTTGGACAAGAGGTGATCAAAATTCATAATATTTAAGCATACAAAATTTATCTAAATAATGTGTTTTATGTTGGGTTTTAAACATGATTAATCACGATAAGTGCCATATAAAGTGATAGAAAAGTAGTAAATTTGGCACTTATCAACTATATCTGCCTTTAGCCTAGCTTGTAGATGCATAGATTTCTTTGGCGTCATTTTTAAGCCCATGCATGAAATTACTTCTCTCCATACATGTAGCTTCAACAGTCCTAATACTTCCTTCTCACAGCTTGCTCGATTGTCGTGTACCTGATTACGTCTTAAACAATTAACTCTAATGTTTCGATTTTATTGAAAATTATTAATAAATTTTCCTCATAGAGCTCTAGACATGAGAATATATCCAAATATTAAATTTGGATACAATTAGATTGTGGACCGGGCACGATAAAAATCTCATAGGAAAATTTGGCTCAAAAGGTCAAAATTTGGCCATAATGCCTCACTTTGTTCTAGAATATGTTGTGGAAATTGATAATTTGAGACATACATAAATATTACTAAGTAAGAACTGAAAATTTAACATATTTTAGTTAAGCCTAGGAAGATTAAGTATCGTTAGGGTTCCCTAATGTCATCATTTTTTGTTTAGAGCTTTCATTGAGGTAAACGACCTTCCGTTGCCACCTGACTTGTAGACGTGTGTCATAACTCCCTGAGAGGGTAATATAACTACACTAAAAGCACCTAGATAGTAGGTATATGATATTCTAAGTCATACCTAGGTCATTGGAAGTATTACCAAAGAGTATTAGGGACCTATAGGTCAAAACCGTAACATTAACGATGTTTTGGCTTCCCGATCATTACATAACGCATAGGTAAGTTCTGAAACCCTTGGATTTGCGTGGTTAACACAAGACCATATTCCTAAACAGATAAATATCGAGAGCTAAGCACATGCATGTGGTTAACTTTGGTTCTAGAGATTCACACACATCCTACATCACCAAAACTACCTTTTCCTATCAACATCTTTGCTTTTCAACATGATAAAGTGTAGGTAGAGATTGGAAACCCTCACACCTCGAATTTACGGCCATAATCTAGCTCAAAGTAGTAAGATAATAAACATGAAACAACAAAAATAAGAATATCCATGACATTCCTAATCAACCTAGAGGCATAAGACTCCACAACCTAGCCAACATGCTTGGATTTACGGGTCTTGTTAAAACATAGTTCTTAGGAAAAAAATTAGAGTCTTTTAATTGACTGCTCCTTTGGGCGAAAATATTGAGAACGATTGAAGCTAAAACCACAACGAACTCACTTCACTACCTTAACCTTTCCCATGAACATTCAAGAGAGAAAATGAGCTATGAAGAACCTATAGATTGGAAAACAAAGATCATAGAGATGACCACTATGTCTTAAGGATGAGATATTCTCACTTTCATGTGAGATTGGAGGATAAACGATAGAGTCCCCCCTCCCTTGTTACCGCCATGAGAGAGAAGATGAGAGGAAGGAGATGAAGTGTTTTGGTGTTTGACTTGTCTTGGTTGTTATGACCAAGAGGAAGCCACTAATGGATTTATATAGAGGAGATTAGAGGCGGTTGGGCTGGGTAGATTATTAGAGGTGAAAAGACCACATGATTAGGGAGTGATTCAAGGGTTAAGGGTAGGTTAGGTGCATGCATGCATTGCTTTAGGTGGATTTAACTAGTACCACATTTATGTAGTACATGGATGTGTTTCTTGCATTCTAAAATACCTTTGAGCTATTTGAACATTTCCTATTTGAGTATAGATAATTATCCATACTTTTGGACGATTGAGGAAAAGAATTATAGATACTCTCAAGTAATCCGACTAAGTTCACTAGAAAACTAACCCTTTCCCTAAAAGTCTTATCTGAACTTTTTATTAAAATCTAGGGTTTAGGTAAAAGCTTTTTGTCCTAATTAATTTAATCCCAAATGATTTATTACAAAGTCAATTAGGTTATATGGCTACTTGAACCATTTCAATTAGGTCCTCATTGATAGACTTACCCTATAACGGAAAAACCTTATACTTGGGCAGTTTAGCATTTATAACCAAACTGGTTCTTATTCTTGATCTTGATCTTATGTCTAAACTTAATCCTATATTAATAACTAATCCATGAAGTTCTTAAACAAAACTTACGTTTTATACCTCTCAAATTAAAATCCATTTGTAGGTGACTGATTATTCAAGTAAGCTAGCACTTACTCGAATAATTCCTATTTCACAAATGGATATAGTATCTATGTCCTTCTATTATCAATAAAATCATAATAACATACGCATATTGAAAAATATAATATCTACTCATATATCTATCTAAGTATAGAGCTAAAAGAAGGGATGTTATATATGAACATGGTATGACAATTGTGAAACAATGTAGATGACATCATATGACTTAAAAGTGGTTGAATTTGTAATTGAATACTAGGAAAATGACTTTAAACCTGATTAAGGACTGTTAGAATGAAATTATAGTCAATTTGACTCCCATATGTGTATGAACATGGTATGACAGTTGTGAAACTATATACATAAGATCATATGACTCAAAAGTGTTTGAGAGTGTAATGTTATACTAGGAATAAGGTTTAGACCATTTTAAGGATTTTTAGAATATTATTGTAGTTAACTAGACTCTTATAGGTGTATGAATATGGTATGACAATTGTGAAACTACGTAGATGACATCATATGGCTCAAAAGTGATTGAATGTGTGATCTAGTACTAGGAAAATTGTTTACACCTAGTTAAGGATTTGTAGATTGGAAATGTAGAAAATTGGACTCTCATAGGTGTATGAACAATGTATGGCATTAATGAATAAATATATGAGATATCATATGACTGAAAAGTGTTTGAGAGTATAATCTAATACTAGGAAAATTGTTTAAACCTTATTGTGAACTTGTAGAATGGAATTATAGTCAATTGAACTCTTATAGGTGTATGCATAGGGTATGACATTTGTGAATCTTTATATTTGACATCATATGACTATTAAGTGTTTGAGAGTTTAATCTAATACTAGGAAAATGGTTTAAACCTTATTAAGGACTTGTAGAATGAAATTGTAGTCAATTGGACTCTCATAGATGTATGAACATGGTATGACAAATGTGATATTTTCTAGTTGACTTCATATGAGTCAAAAGTGTTTGAAAGTATAATCTAATACTAGGTAATAGTTTTAAACCTTATTAAGGACTTTTAGAATGAAATTGTAGTCAATTAGTGTGTTAGAGGTGTATGAACATGATATCACAATTGTGATGTTTTCTAAGTACTTTTAGAATGAAATTATAGTCCATTGGACTCTCATAGGTATATGAACATGGTTAGACAATTGCGAAACTTTATTTTATTACATCATAAGACTTAGAAGTGTTGAGAGTGTAATCTAATACTGGAAAAAAGGTTTAAACCATATTATGGACTTGTATAATGTAATTGTAGTCAATTGGACTCTCATAGTGTATGAACATGGTATGGCAATTGTGAAACTTTATACAGGACACCATATCACTAAAAAATGTTTGGCAGTGTAATCTAATATTAGGAAATTTTTTTAAATCTTATTAAGGACTTCTATGATCGAATTGTAGTCAATTAGACTATTATAGATGTATGAACATGGACAATTGTGACAATTGTGAAACTTTATACATCATATCATATGACTCAAAAATGTTTGAGAGTGTAATCTAATAGTAGGAAAATAGTTTAATCTTTATTAAAGACTTTTAGAATAAAATTATAATCAATTGGACTCTCGTTATAGTTAAGTTATATATTATACTAAATTGATAAATATATTGTTATTTTAACAATAATCCAATTATTGTGAATTTGTAATGATACATTGATTGACTATGTTATAGACAACCGCAAAGGTTCTAATATTCATGCGTTGTTTTGAAAAATATGAAGCTTTTATATCCAAATTGGTTTTGACGAATACGAGATAATACAGTTTGATCGATTCTATACAGTATTTTCCGGTTTTCATCATTGTAAATGATTTAATTGTATTTTTTATAATTATCATATTGAATAATTAGGAGATGAGTTCACCAGTTTTTGATTGAACAACTTCACTATAGTTATAACAGTCGGATTAAGAATTTTTCATAACTTAGTTATATTTAGAGAGTAACTATAACAAAACAAGCTACCACTCTTCTGAGATTTGGAAATAGTATAATTAAATGTTTACAAATCAATATCTATGTACACACTGCTACAAATCATTAAATGTTCTCATCAATGTCTTTGTACCTCATATACTTGAAAAAAGTAAACCGCAACAACTAAGAGTTAACTGCAACAGTTTCTTATTACTAGCCCTGTTTGTCATTATGCAGTGTTTCCATGCCAAATAACATGATTGAATGAGATATGATATTTTGTTCTATTCCAACCAAAATATTCCACTTTTTAATCTTAAATATCATATTTTATTTATAAGTAGAAGGATGCTCATATATTTTTAGGTAAGGTTGATGTTTACCCATGTGTAATGTTTAGAAAATAAGGGTTAATGAACCATTTGTTTTTTGACAATTCTCTTATAATTTTACTTTTTCTTTTCCTTGAAGTTGTTAAACATTAGTTTCAAACTTGAGTGTACAAATAACATTATTCTAAAGGGAATACAAATGAGTGTTAACTTTTCATGTTATTTTTTATTGGTGAAGAAAATTAAATTTCAAATTACTTATATAAATATCATTAAACTTATTTTCTGCAGGAGGAGCTTGTAGATGTTGTGGTAGAATTCGTGTTAATCCATATAAAGTGGACAATTTTTGCAAAATTGTTGAATTTTGCATGTTGATGAAAATGGTGATAACCCAGCATGGAAAGCCATTGGATATGAAGTGTCCACTAATGAGAAATTGAGCAATAGCTCCAACAAGAGGCCCCTTGGAAAACGGAGTTATAGAAACCATGCATGAATCTTACTCAACTCTTCTACAATCTTCTATAGTAGAACCATATATCATGCATAAGCGCAAGTAGCATCTACAATGAAAATAGCCTAACTCATTTACTGTGCACACTTGTGCAACTGTGCCTAGAATTTTTCAAATTTAAAGATCACATGTGACCTTGGGAGCAGTGTTTTTCTTAATTGCAGCTATGTTGCTTCCAATTAGCGGTCCTGAGCTCTTTTCCACCTTTTTCAATGCCACAAACCGAAACTAGGAAAGAGGGGAAGGGAAATACTGAATTCTTATAATTGTTGTTAACATAGATATAAGAGGAAACATATTTGCAAATCAACACATCCTAAAACCCTCAAGTTGTTTTCAAGTAGCATATGCATAGCTATCAACTTTTCGTGCGATTTTTTTATTAATTACTGAAGCTATTTTACATTTGTAGATTCGTAGGAAGGGGAAGGCAAAAAAAATCAAGATTTGGTTACTAAGGTTTATTCTCAAAATAAAATTTATATATCAAAATTTGGTTCAACCCATGTCTGTTAACGATAACAAAATGGGTGACTTGTCACATTATCTTCTGAGAAGAAGATCTTGCTCGTGACATTGACACGATTTTGATGAAGACACCAACATCACCAAAAAGAAGAAAAAGAAGAATATTTATAAAGACAATGAAGATTCAAGCTTCAAGATACTCAACACTTTTAGTCTAAGTCTAAATAGGTATTTCTATCCTATACTCTTGATTATACAATAGTAGTAATACTCAAACTATTTTTATACGAAAATTGAAACACTTTAAAATACTTAAAACAATTTTCAAAAATAGTGTGTAACAGGTTACTTCATCTAAGTAACAGGTTACAAGTGTGAGAAAAGAGTTATCCAACTTAAAACTGATCAGAGTAATCCAATACTGTCCTTGAGTAACAGATTACTAATGTTGTTAAAGTTGAGTAACTGATTACTCAACTTGCTCTAATCGATTACTCTAATTTGAAATTAAATAAATAGTGGACAGAACACTTGAGTAATCGATTATTCAATGTTGAAATCGATTACTGAGAGTTGTTGCATCAGATTTTCTAATTCAAAGAGAATGAGTTTCAATCCAAAAGACATGGTTTTAATCCCATCAATTCCTACCATTTTGTTAACACCTAATTTTGTCCGGCCCAGAAAAGGCCCAAAACATTTTAAAAGAAAAATAATAAATTTTATTTATTTTGGGTATTTTCCAAAATGTTAATATTCAATTAATAAAAATAATTATACTATTTTTATGAAATTTTTATAATCATTTTCGAAATTATTAAATTAATTAAATTTAAGTTAGTGAGAATATCCTTTAAGAAGCTTCATTTTCAAAAATAAAAAATAAAAACATATAAAAAAATAATACTAAACTTATGTTGATAAGTGGTTCCTAAATCTAGGTGATTGGGTTAACCAAAAATTCAAATATAATAAAAATAAGAAACAAGAATTAAATTAAAATAGACCCTAAAAAAGCCTATAATCATTTTTATAAAAAAAGGATAAACATTATATTTATTATTATTTAATTTTTATTTTTTCGACTTTGATTATAAAATAAATAAAAAGATTTTTTATTAATTTTTATAATTAATTTCGAATTTATAAAATAAATAAGATAAGTGACATATTCTAAATATCTCTTTTAAATTCCAAATAAATAATAAAATAATTTTTTATTTTAGTTTTTCGAAAATATAATTTTAAAATAATTTAGACATACTCAAAAATATTTTGATTTATTTTTTGTGAATTAATTTGAATATAAAAATAAATAAATACATAAATCAATTTAAATTGTCTTTTATTAAATGAAAAGATAAAAAATAATGAATTAAAAATAATAAAACACCAAGTCAAATCTGACTTGGTGAGTGCCTATTAATAGAGAATTATGGGTTAGTGGATTTTATTTGTTAGCAATTTTTTAGGATTAGGTTAGGTTAAAAAAAATTATAAATATGGATTAGTAGTGTTAGGTTTTTTTTCTCTCTTGGCTGCAAAAAAATACTGTAAACACATTCTATACACGGAAAACACTAGAAAATTGAAAATGCAAAGTCCCAAAAAAGCCATGTGAGTCACTCTGAAAAGGAGAGAGAAATTGCCAAAGAAAGTGATCCATTGCAAGCAGGAGTATTGTAGTCCCGTGCTCTCATTTCTACGATTGTCCATAGCCATCTGATGCACATACATTTTACTTCCAAGCGTTGACTTCAGGAAGAGCCAATTAGGCTGCCAAACCTCACCAGTTACACTACTCCGGACTGCACTGGATCCACCCTCCTTCTTCTGGTGCATGATTCCCTGCGGACGCGCCTACAGATAGCTCGATGCACCCTTTCTTACAACCAGCCCCACAGCGACACATGTCCCAGTCAACACTGCAACATTTTCAAGCCATAAGGAGCACACACATGGCTTTTCACTCTACATTTGTTTTCACTGGATCATTGCTCTCACTAGGTTTTATGTTTCTTCTCTTTTTGCATTATATTTTTATTTACATGTTATAAAATCAACACCATTTAGCAAATAAAAATGTAACTTTTTTAATATCAAACAGAGATTCAATCACAATAATAAAAATATAAATAATTTTTTATATGGAATAAATAACTAATAATAAAATGATCATTTTTAGCAAGTAATTAACAAACTTTTTCTTAGTAAATAACAAAAAAGAGATAAAAATCCCTTTAATATAGCTAATAATTAACAAACATTTTTATGATTTTTCTAGAAATTAACTAATCTTTTATTTTTTGCAAATAATTAAAAATTACCAATGATAAGAATAATTACAACATTTTACTATGACAAAAATGATTATTAAAATCACATGAAGATTTTTATAATGAAAATAATTTTGAGAATTAATCAAAGATGGAGAGAAGGTCGCCTTGGAGGCCTATTTCTTCTCAAATCATCATCGAAAGGTCGCGCTACGCCGCTTCTTTTCAACCGATTAAATCTCAAAATCGATTAAATTCTATTTTCTTAATTAAATAAATAACAAAAATTAACCAAATAATTTTTTTTTCATCAATAAATTAACATGCAAAATAAAATTTTTTAACTAAAAAAGATATTTTCCTTAATTAAAATGCACTCAACAAACAAACATTCTTCTACCTAAAGAACTACGTAAGCCTTGATCCCCTTAATAGGGGTACGTAGGACCAAAGTCATTCTGGTCAGGCACATTAATAAAAATAAATAATTGTTTTCTTTTTAATAATTAGTTAATTAATCATAAAATTTAATAATAATAATAGTAATAATAATAAAGTCATATATTTTAATGAAGGTACCGCTTAAGGCGGGCGGTTAGGGTGTTTATACCTTCCCTACCTTGTAACCAACTCCCGGACCTGAATATAAAAAATCCAAAAGCCCATAGTAATTGGGCTTTAAAGATTTTTCTACATTTTTAACTATAAAATGTAGTGGCGACTCTAAACAAAATCGTGCAGCCGAAAATCGGGGCGCGACAGCTGGCGACTCTGCTAGGGACTTTTTTGTGAGAGTCTGGCCCATAATCAATAAAATGTGTGATTGTTTATTTACCATTATTATTATTATTATTTATTTTGTTGATTAGTTAATTTCCAATAATATTGCGTGCTTAATTATTAATTATATGTATAAATATGAATTATATGTTTGATTTTAATTGTATGTATAAATATGAAATTGCATGTTTAATTATTAATTATATGTATAAATCTGAAAATTGCATGTTTAATTGTTAATTGTATGTAAAAATATGGAAATTATATGCTTAATTATTAGTTATGTGTTATAAGTATGAAAATTGCATATGCTTAATTAATAGTTGTATGTATAAATATGAATTACATGCTGAATTATTAATTGCATGTATAAATATGAATTAGATGCTTAATTTCAGTTGTATATATAAATATGAATTACATGCTTAATTTTATATTATATGTTATAAATATGAAAATTGCATGTTTAATTAGTAATTGTATGAATTACATACTTAATCATTAATTGTATGTAGAGATATTGGTTACATGCTTAATTATTATTTGTATAAATTGTATGCTTAATTATTAATTGTATGAATTGCATGCTTAATTAGTAATTATATGTTGCGTATATATGAATTATATGTGCATTTCTTTATTGTTTTTGTTATTACGTGATATATAATGTACATATTTTAGGCACACGTATATGCTCTACACCCGGGTATTAGTGATATCTTTTTGGATAGAAGGAACACTAGCCTCAGTGGTCGCGGTCTTTGTCGCTTCTAAGTGTTGGTGATGTGGACCGCTCATATTGTTACCTCTTATTATGAGTTAGCCGCTCGAGCTGGTCTCCTGTTTCTAACATCATAATATTTGAGTTTCTCTATTCGAGAGAGATACAATGTGGGAACCTTTATAGGGAGTCTAGAACTTGCCAAAGGCGTCAATTATATGTTAGAACCTTGTCATAGGATGTTATACTTGCTATGAATTTTGTGATGTGTGTATTATAGCATATTATTTGGAATTTTGTCGTATAAAATAAAAATCATGTAAAATATCACACCATTGGGGGGAATTCATAAAAAATACATGCTCAAACATTCATTCATTTATCCATTTCTTTATGCCTTCAAAAAATAAAAATATTTATTGATTAACTTATGCATTCAAAAATAAAATTCTTCATTGATTTATGTATTCAAAAAGAAATTTTTTATTGATTGACTTATATATACATTCATACATGCATATATATATATATATATATAAATTCATCATTTACTACTTATGCATGCATTTATTCATTCATCAAAATACATGTATATAACAAAACGTACATTCAAAAATTTAATTTCATCTATGCATATGCTAACTAGAAAAACTATCATTGACAATAATTCATCCCTACATGCATACATATATGTATTTTAAAAATAAAAAATTAAATCATTCATACATTCTCTTATTATTTAACATATTCATCTGTTCACTCATGTATCAGAAAAATAATAATTCATACATTCATTCGTGTAAAAACAATATACAAATAACTCAAACTTTTATTCCCTCGTCGAATCACTACTCATTCATGCATTCAAAATAAATAAAAAATAAAAATACATCATTTAAATACTCATCTACTTTTACCTTCATACATTCATAAAAAAATGTATATTAATCACACATTCATGCAATCAAAAATAAAAAATCATTCATTCATTTAACCATACATTTAACAATAAAATTTTTTGATTGACTTATTCATTCATTCATCACATTAAATAAATAACAATCTTCATTAACTAGTTTATGCATTTATTCATTCATTCAATTATCTATGCATACATTATTCATATATTCTTCTACTTATTCATTCATTAATTCATGCATACATGTGTTTTAAAAAAATTAAAAATAAATTATATAATCATTCATACACTCATTTAAAAAAATATATATATACAATAATCATACACTCATCTAATTTTATTCATCCATTAAATCATTCTAAAAAAATTCATTCATGTTTTCAGAAAGAAAAGTGATCAGTCATTGACTTAGACATTCATTCCTGCATGAAAACATTAGTAAGCATTCATTAACTCATGTATACATGCAATTTAAAAAAATAAACACATTACTCATACATACATTCACTTATACACACATTGATAATAAAAAATAACTAAATAAATGATACATTCATTCATACATTCATCAAAAAATTGAAAATAAACTATTCAAAAAGATAAAAAATTCATTCATCCATGAAAAGTAGATAATTCATACACATATTTATTTATAAATTCACTCATGCGTAGATTCATAAAAAAAACTTCATTCAAAGATTGTATTATTTCAATAACCATTTTTATATCTTCATTCATTATCATAAAAATAAAAAATAAAAAATGTCAAACATCTTCCTATATATCATAACCCTCATGCATTCAAAGTCGTACATATCATAAATTGCATTTTTCAATAGTCTCACTCATTCTAGAAAAAATAAAATTACATGCATTCTCACATCTTATGCATCATGAAAAGATTTGAATCCTTGCACCATTCATACATCCAAATATATGAATAGTCATACACGTTTCATGCATCATTTTAAGTTATAGGTTGCATCAATTCATGTAACATGATAAAAAATTCACTTCATGCATATCATGCATCAATAAGAAATCATTTTTTTACATGCATTTCATGATCTCACTGCTAAGCACACTCATAAATGGAAGATTGATTTTAAGAACAAGTCTGTTAGACTCGACTGAAAGCCATCAATATTGAAACTGAAGACATTCAAGAAGATAGAGAACTCCCAGTTTGTGGTTGAGTCCATACTCGATAGTGCATTATCTTCAACCCCAGTAAATTGGAGACCAATTTGAAAAATTCTCTTCACATGAGAACCTCAGTCAAAGTTAAAACATTCATGCATTCACTCAGAAAGATTTACTTTAAAATGCATATCTTTTGAACAAGTATATACTAATACATTGATCATGTAAATTTCACCATCTTATACCTCACCATACTAACTTCACTACCATATTTATCCAAAGAACATATAACCAAATAAATTCAAATAAAATTAATCTATGCATTACTGTGAGATATTTGATTTAAAATAAAATAAAATGGAGGATGATGCAAATGTAAGAACAAAAAATATGATGTACATCTTCAAGCAAACTTTTCTAATGACACAAGGCATTTTTTGTAATTCCTAAACATCTTGGAGATATCCCTAGTCACCCTATTTGAGCCCAGACATAATGAAAGGAGATAATGTTTTTGAATAACCCTCAATATTTCAATAGCCCGGGGAGGGTAGCTTTTCAACAGTTTTCCTTGACATTCAATTATTAAAGAAATATATTCTTTTACAACAATCATGTGACCGAAGGATAAGAGAATATAGAGAACATTCCTTGTTTAAAGTGCAAAACAAAAAGTTAAAGTAAAAAAAAAGTCCGCTGAGATTCCTCAATTAATATCTCAGGCAAAAGTTAGGGCAAAAGTGCAATATCAAGGATCATAAAAGGAACTCTTCATGAAAAATTATCGCCTTAATCATAGGTCATCCTTATCAAAACATGAAAAATTCTCTCAATAGTTGAATGTCATGTGTGAAAAATGTTGAAAATAGGATAAAGAAGAAATGTGAATGGTGGGTTTGGGAAACACAAATTTTGAGCCTTACATCATTTTCTTGAAAACCCTTAGCCTAACCACGATACAAGCTTAAAAAGACCTTGTTGAAGACTTATTTGACTGAGATGTGCATCATGACCAAAAAAATGTTGACTCCACAAATCTCATAAAATTTTGATAAAATATTTCATCTTTAATGCATAAGTTAAAATTTATTATCACCATCATCATATCAACACAAGCCCAAACACAAATTAAA
>NW_017718837.1:0-6942 GCF_001865875.1 Lupinus angustifolius
AGCCACCACCACATCTACATAGCCAAACCTAAATTGAATTCTATCATCATCATCACCACCATATCTACCCAAGCCAAACCCAAATGTTATCATCACTACCACATCACCACTCATAGCCCAAACACTAACCAAACTTTGCATGATCATTGTTTTAGAAAAAGTTATGCATGAAATAAAAAGCAATAAAGGCAAAGGAAAATTGGAAGCTTCTCAAACTGGGGCAGATTTTAAGATGATTCATGGCTTAGAACATGACAATCTAAGCTTACTAAATCAATATGGATATAAGAATGACTCGGATTATCTCATAATGGGGCAGTGAAAAGTCACACGAAGACCAAACTAGGGCAAATTTTGGTGTTGATCACATTTTCTAGTGGAAAGTCAGAAGAAGCCGAAACTAGGGCAGTTTTTGGGTTGATCCCATTTTCTTGTGAAAAATTAAAGGGAGCCCAAAGCTGGAGCAATGTATAAGTGATTTCTCATGATTGTATTAGTTCAATCAATCACAAGAAGTTAAAATCTCTCAATCAAACACAAGAAAGATCTTCATTTATCAAAAATCTTGAAGAAAGAACGAGTCATTGTTCAAGGCTTCTACTTTCCGTTGAGTCAAGACATCTAAGGGTGTTCAAAGAAAAGAGCAAAAAAAAAGAGTGTTAGGTTGAAAACCCACATGGGAAACCTAGAAAAAGGTGAGTGGTCCTAAGTCGAAAATCTACAAAGGCGACTTAAGATCGTAATAAAATGAGAGAATTCCCGACAGATACCTACATATGGTATTCTGGGCAAATATTAGGGAACGTTAAATGAACACCCCAAGTTGAAGACTTGCTACTGCATAACATCAATCACCCAAACTAGGACGACTTTTTGGAGAATCTAAGTTGTAGCCTCTTGAGTGAAGACAAGAATTCATAACAGGCACACTGAGGCAATTTTTGCTGTTTCAAAAAGTATCAACACTTTTGAGAGAAATTATACGCAAACCTACACTCGGGCAAAATAGTTGGGTTTAGTCATTGTCCACAGGATCATATTGAAACGATTTAAGGATCACCTCAAAGAAAAGACATCTTCAAGTAAACTGGGGCAGATTTTGATAGTACCAATGAACATCAAGCAACAAAGACCACTTCAGTCGAGTCTACAAAATTTGATGAATTTCATACACAAGATAAAACAAAACAATTGAACCATAAGTTATGCATTAGAATATTTGTGCATGGGTCTTACTCCTCATTCCATTCAAACAAAATATATAGTACTCATATCATACATGACATACATACATTAAAGCATAACTATATTTTTTCAATGCATAATCACATTCATATACCAATCATTATAGCAAAAAAAATGGCATAATCATTCATTGCATAGAACTAGGCATTCATACATACATATTCAAACTATTCTTCCTATAAGCACAAACAAACAAACACAAAATAAAATATTGCATTGCATATAACCAAATATTCAAACACGCATCCCTATATTATTCTTCTAATAAGAACAAACAAACAAATAATAACCAAGCATTCAAACATGCATCCCTACACTATTCTTTCAATAAGCGCTAACTAATTATTGCATTGCATATAACCAAATATTCAAACATGCATCTCTAAATCATTCCTCTAATAAACCATAAACAAACAAACCAGAAATTGCATAACCATACATCTCAACATATATTTCTAAACAATGTTTGCATTAACAACCGGTGCGGAACATTACATTCCGCAAGTGAATTTTATAACTTCACACCAAAACCTCCATTATGGCAACATGGGTGCCTCAGCAAATCCCTGAATCATTTTTGGCAGCAGGGGTGCCTAAGCAAATCCCTGATTCCTTATGGCAGCATGGGTGCCTCAACAAATCCCTGAATCGTTTTGACAGCACGTGTGCCTCAGCAAATCCCTGAATCATTTATGGCAGCACGGGTGCCTCAGCAAATCCTTGAATCATTTATGGCAGCATGGGTGCCTCAGCAAATCCCATAATCGTTTTGGCAGCAGGGGTGCCTCAGCAAATCCCTAAATCGTTTTGGCAGCAGGGGTGCCTCAACAAATCCCTAAATCGTTTTGGCAGCATTGGTGCCTCAGCAAATCTCTGAATCATAACGGCAAACACGGGAACTGCCTAAATAAATCCCTGGTCCATCACGGCAAACGCGGGAACTGCCTCAACAAATCCATGGTCCATCACGGCAAACGCGGGAACTGCCTCAACAAATCCCTGTTCCATCACGGCATACGCGAGAACTACCTCAACAAATTCCTGGTCCATCACGACAAACGCGGGAATTGCCTCAACAAATTCCTGTTCCATTAGCAGAGCATTGATTTGCTTCATCAAATTCGGTACCTTTCCTAATGACCCTTTTTTGAGCCCCGACAAAATAACGTCCACTTCTTTACTGATTACTTACCATGATATCTCTCAAACCTTGGTTTGCTTGCTATCAGGTAAGCAACAAGTAAAGAGGGGCAGCTGTGAACACCCAATTTTGTCTGGCCCAGAAAAGGCCCAAAACATTTTAAAAGAAAAATAATAAATTTTATTTATTTTGGGTATTTTCCGAAATGTTAATATTTAATTAATAAAAATAATTATACTATTTTTATGAAATTTTTATAATCATTTTCAAAATTATTAAATTAATTAAATTTAAGTTAGTGAGAATATCCTTTTAGAAGCTTCATTTTCAAAAATAAAAAATAAAAACATATAACAAAATAATACTAAATTAATGTTGAAAAGTGGTTCCTAAAAATAGGTGATTGGGTCAACCAAAAATTCAAAAATAATAAAAATAAGAAAAAAGAATTAAATTAAAATAGACCCTAAAAAACCTATAATCATTTTTCTAAAAAAAAGGATAAACATTATATTTATTATTATTTAATTTTTATTTTTTTGAATTTTATTATAAAATAAGATGAATAAAAATAATTAAACTATTTTTATAAAATTTTTATAATTAATTTCGAATTTATAAAATAAATAAGATAAGTGACATATTCTAAATATCCCTTTTAAATTCCAAATAAACAATAAAATAATTTTTTATTTTAGTTTTTCGAAAATATAATTTTAAAATAATTTAGACATATTCAAAACTATTTTTATTTATTTTTTGTGAATTAATTTGAATATAAAAATAAATAAATACATAAACCAATCTAAATTGTCTTTTATTAAAGGAAAAGAAAAAAAATAATGAATTAAAAATAATAAAACACCAAGTCAAATCTGACTTGGTGAGTGCCTATTAATAGAGAATTATAGGTTAGTGGATTTTATTTTTTAGCAATTTATTATGATTAGGTTAGGTTAAAAGAAATTATAAATAGGGATTAGTAGTGTTAGGTTTTTTTTCTTCTCTCTTGGCTGCTAAAAAATACTGTAAACACATTCTATACACTGAAAACACTGGAAAATTCGATGTGTAAAGTCCCAAAAAAGCCATGTGAGTCACTGTGAAAAGCGGAGAGAAATTGGCAAAGAAAGTGATCCAATGCAAGCAGGATTATTGCTCTCATTTCTATGATTGTCCATAGCCATTTGTTGCACATACATTTTACTTCCAAGCGTTGACTTCAGGAAGAGCCAATTAGGCTGCCAAACCTCACCAGTTACACTGCACCAGACTGCACTAGATCCACCCTCCTTCTTCTGGTGCATGATTCCCTGCGAACGCGCCTACAAATAGCTCGATGCACCCTTTCTTACAACCAGCCCCACAGCGACACATGTCCCAGTCAACACTGCATCATTTTCAAGCCATTAAGGAGCAGACACATGGCTTTTCACTCTGCATTTGTTTTCACTGGATCATTGCTCTCACCAGGTTTTATGTTTCTTCTCTTTTTGCGTTATATTTTTATTTACATGCTATAAAATCAACACCATTTAGCAAATAAAAATGTAACTTTTTTAATATCAAACAGAGATTCAATCACAATAATCCAAATAAAAATATTTTTTTACATGGAATAAATAACTAATAATAAAATGATCATTTTTAGCAAGTAATTAACAAACTTTTTCTTAGTAAATAAAAAAAAAGAGATAAAAATCCCTTTAATATAACTAATAATTAAAAAACATTTTTATGATTTTTTTAGAAATTAACTAATCTTTTATTTTATGCAAATAATTAAAAATTACCAATGATAAGAATAATTACAATATTTTACTATGTCAAAAATGATTATTAAAATTACATGAAGATTTTTATAATGAAAATAATTTTGACAATTAATCAAAGATGGAGAGAAGGTCGCCCTGGAGGACTTTCTTCTCAGATCATCTTCGAAAGGTCGCGCTACGCCGCTTCTTTTCAACCGATTAAATCTCAAAATCGATTAAATTCTATTTTCTTAATTAAATAAATTACAATAAAACTTTTTGACTAAAAAAGATATTTTCCTTAATTAAAATGCACTCAACCAACAAACATTTTTCTCCCTAAAGAACTACGTAAGCCTTGATCCCCTTCATAGGGGTACGTAGGACCAAAGTCATTCTTCTTAGGCACAATAATAAAAATAAATAATTTTTTCTTTTTAATAATTAGTTACTTAATCATAAAATTTAATAATAATAATAATATAATAATAAAGTCATATATTTTAATGAAGGGTTCCGCTTAAGGAGGGCGGGTATGGTGCTAATACCTTCCCTACCTTGTCACCGACTCGAGGACTTGGATATCAAAAATCCAAAAGCCCATGGTAATTGGGCTTTAAAGATTTTTCTATATTTTTAACTATAAAATGTAGTGGCGACTCTAAACAAAATTGTGCAGCTGAAAATCGGGGCGCGACACATTTCAAAGAGGCATTTTGGCTGGTTGGAATGCCTATATATAAGGGATTGAAACTCATAATCACAACACACAACATATACACAACTCTCATACAAATTTCAAAAGCTCTTACACATATTCTGAAATTATTTTCTACACTTTTTGCAACAAGTTCTTAAACTTTCAAAGTTGATTTTTATGAAGTTGCCTAAACTGAAAGTGTTTCAAGTTTACAAACTTATAATGAGCATTATTACTAAGTATACAAAAGAGTTGTTTGGATTGCAAGTTACATCACTTTCATACTTGTAAAATCAATTCCGCCATAGTTAAACATTCTTCATTATTATTGCATAATACTTTCTTTCACGGGGTGTGATAAGAAAGGGGATTAGAATCACTTGGAAATATGTTTTCCAAAAGTGAATAAGGATTAAGGAGTGTGTAAGGTACATAGAAATCTCAGGGTGAGATATTGTAATTGGAACTCATAATCTTTAGTGGAAAAATCTGTTGTGCTGTAAGAGTACTGGACGTACCCTTCGGTGGATAAGAAGGTGAACTAATATAAAATCCTTGTGTACTCTCTTCTCCCTTATCTCTTTTATTTTACTTATTAATTTTCTACATATATTTTCTGTTGCACTTTAACTCTCGATTTTGCAGAAAAAGTGGCCATGATTTTAAGTCAACTAATTCATTATCTCTCTTAGTTGCAATCTCAGTCTTACAGTTGCCCCTCTTAGTGGTAATCTTAGTCTTACAATTGGCACCAAAGCTATTTTTGAGTAAGATATTCTCAAACTTGATCATATATCAAAGATGTCCTCAAGATCATTCCTAGGATAAGGTTCCAACATCAACAGCCATCCAAGCTTTGTTGGAGAGTGCTATGATTTCTGGAAAATCAGAATGAGAATCTTCATATAATCTCAAGACTTGGATATATGGAACGCGATTGAAGAAGGGCCATATGAATCCTTCATCGTTGTGAACAGTGTAAGGGAAGTAAAACCTAAATCTTCATGGAATGATGAAGATAAGAAGAAGGTGAAGTATGATCTCAAGGCAAAGAACATCCTCACTTCAGCACTTGGTATTGATGAGTTCTTGAGAGTATCAAACTGCAAATCTTCGAAAGAAATGTGGGATACTCTAGACACTATACATGAAGGAACAAAGGAGGTAAAAAGATCTAGACTCAACACTCTTTCCCAAGAATACAAAATGTTTCGTATGAAACCAGGAGAGAAGATTTTGGATCTTCTAAAGAGATTTACTCATCCTACAAATCACCTTCTTGCTCTTGGTAAGGTCTTATCAAACAATGACTTGAACTTGAAAGTTCTAAGATCACTCACCAAAACATGGCAACCCAAGGTAACGACCATTTCTGAAAAGAAAAGTTTATCGAGAATGTCTTTGGCTGCGTTGTTTGGAAAATTTCAGGAACATGAACTAGAGCTCAGTCAACTTGACCAACATGAAGAACAGGAAAAGAAAAAGAAGAATATCTCTCTCAAGGTTGGAGTGGAAAAATTTGAGTCATCAAAAGATGAATCTGATAAGAAAGAGATGGAAGACATGAGTCTTTTTGTGAAGAAATTCAGCAAATTCTTCAAGAGGAACAAAGGTGCTAGAATTGGACAAACAAGGAAATTCACCCAAAAGAATGACGTCTCCACTTCCAACCAAACTTTCACATGCTTTGAATGTGGCAAAGCTGGTCACATGAAAATGGATTGTCCTAATCTAAAGAAGAAATCTTTCAAAGGGAAGAATGAAACAAAGAATGGACGAAAAGCCTATATTGCTTGGGAAGACAATGACATTAGTTTCGCCTCTGAACCTGAAAATGAGGAACAATCACATCTCTCTTTAATGGCATGTCATCCTTCTGATGATGAAGAGGTAAATGACACTCAACTATATTCTTCTGAATTACAAACTGCTTTCAATGACTTGCATGATGAATATGTCAAACTTACTAAAATGTTCCTAAAACAAAAATCTGAGTTAGATACTTTTAAAAACAAACCATCATCATCTTCATGTCTAAAATGTATCACTCTTGAAAATAAAGTTTCAACTTTGAATCTTGAACATAGTAAAATGAACAAGAG
>NW_017718838.1:0-12024 GCF_001865875.1 Lupinus angustifolius
AATACGTGTAATATTAGAAAATATGATGTACCCCTAGGTCATTTTAAATGGGTTGAGAAAGGTACTAACTATGTAGGACCCAAAGAATATTGGGTACCTAATACAACTTAAATTATTTTGTAGGAAAATTTGAGACCCGCCTTCAACTTATGGTACTTGGATAGCGGTTGCTCAAAACACATGACAGGCGATAGAAAGAAATTCTCTGTCCTCACTCCAAGGAACAAATGATATGTCACTTATGGTGATAACAACGAAGGAAAAATTCTTGGAGTTGGTAGAATCGGTAAGCCACCCTCAACAACTATAGAAGGTGTACTATATGTTGAATGACTCAAGCACAACCTTCTACATAAGTCAATTATGTGAAAAAAGCTTCCATGTGGCATTCTACCCAGATAAGTGCATCATTGAAAGTAGTTACCAATAACATGTTTAGTTTCAAATGATAATTATGATGCATGTCTATGGCATAGGAGAATTGCTCATATACATATGGACCATTTGAATAAACTTATTAAGAAAGACTTAGTTGTTGGCTTACCTAAAATGAAATTTGTTAAAGACAAACTATGTAGTGCTTGTCAAATGGGTAAACAAACAAAAACTTCTTTCAAGCCTAAGCATATGGTTTCTTCCAATAGATCATTGCAATTAATACATATGGACTTGTTTGGCCCCTCAAGGACAAAAAGTTATGGTGGTAACTACTATGCTCTTATTATAGTAGATGATTTTTCGAGATACACTTGGACACTTGTCTTAGTTCATAAGAATGAGGCATTCAAAGCCTTTAGCGTTTATGCTAAAAGAGTCCAAAATGAAAAATCACTAAAAATCGCTGCTATATAAAGTGATCATAGGGGAGAATTTAAAAACTCTTCTTTTGAAGAATTATGTGATGATCTTGGCATCAGTCACAATTTTTTTGCTCCTAGAACACCACAACAAAATGGTGTTGTAGAAAGAAATCATTGGTCTCTAGAAGATTTGACTCGTACAATGCTGAACGAAACTAACCTCCCAAAATATTTCTGGGCTTATGCAGTAAGTACTACATGTTATGTTTCAATCGAGTTAGTATAAGACCAATTGTTAAGAAAACCCTTCATGAACTTTTCAAAGGTAGAAAATCAAACATTTCTCACTTGCACATATTTGGTTGTTAATGCTTTTTTTTTAATAATGATAAGGATAACTTAGGAAAATTCTATGCAAAAGTTGACGAAGGCATATTCCTAGGATACTCTCTTACGAGTAAAGCCTATAGAGTTTTTAATAAAAGAACTCTAGCCATGGAAGAACCCATTCATGTATCTTTTGATGAAACCAATCCTAATATAAAGGATGGGTTAACTCCTGATGAAGAGGAAGTGCCAAGTACATCCTCAAATGAAATTTCTATTAATGAACCTACAACTGATACTGAACATTTGAAAATGAATGATAACCTACCATCTCAAGAGGAGCATATTCATAAATATTTACCAAAAGAATGGAGAACTCATCGAGATCATTCGATTGACAACATTATTACTGAATAAACCAGTTTGAGAGAAATGAAGTTTGGGAACTTGTTCCTAGACCGAAAAACAGGCATGTTATTGGAACTTGGTGGGTATTTCAAAATAAATCTGATAAAAATTGTATTATTGTTAGAAATATAGCTAAACTAGTAGCCCAAGGATACAATCAGGAAGAAGGTATAGATTTTGATGAAACTTTCGCTACGGTTGCTAGACTTGAAGCTATTAGGCTATTACTTGCATATGTCTGCTCTTTGAATATTTAGTTATATCGAATGGATGTAAAGAGTGTTTTCCTCAACGACTACATTCAAGAAAAGTGTTTGTTGAACAACCAACTGGTTTTGAAGATTACAAACATCCTTCTTATGTGTACAAATTAAATAAAGCTCTATATGGATTAAAGCAAGCTCCTCGTGCATGGTATGATCGTGTAACTAAATTTCTACTTGAAAAAGGTTTCAACAAAGGAAAGGTTGACACTACACTCTTTATAAAAAGAATAAATCATCATACTCTACTTGTTCAAATTTATGTAAATGATATTATTTTTGGTTCTACTAATGAGGTTCTGTGTAGTGAATTTGGCAAAATGATGTAAGGAGAGATTGAAATGTTCATGATGGGGAAGTTAAATTACTTCCTCGAACTTCAAATCAAACAACTTGATAATGACATTTTCGTAAGTCAATCCAAATATTGTAGAGACTTGTTAAAATGATTTGACATGGATGGGTGCAAGCTAATAACTACTCCTTTGGGATTCGGTACTTACATTGATACGGATGAAGCAGGAAAAAGCATTGAAATATCAAAGTATCGAGGTATGATTGAATCTCTTTTATATTTAACTGCCAGTAGACCTGATATAATGTTTAGTGTATGTCTGTGCGCACACTATCAATCTAAACCAAAGGAATCACACTTTGTTGCCGTTAAGAGAATCATGAAATATCTTAAGGGTACATCTAACGTTGGGTTGTGGTATCCAAAAGGAAGCATTTGTGATTTGGTTGGTTATTCAAATTCAGATTTTGCTGGGTGCAAATATGAGAGGAAAAGTACAAGTGGTGCTTGCCATATTTTGGGAAATGCTTTAGTCTCTTGGTCTTGAAAGAAATAAGCATGTGTTGCCCTAAGCACTGCTGAAGCTGAATATATAGCAGTAAGTAGTTGTTTTGCCCAAGTGTTGTGGCTCAAACCACAATTACGAGATTATGGCTTAGACTTAGGGTGTATTCCGTTAAAATGTGACAATACAAGTGCTATCAACCTCACAAGGAATCGTGTTATGCATTCTAGAACCAAACACATTGATATAAGGCATCACTTCCTTAGGGACCCTGTCCAAAAGAAGGATGTGTCTGTAGAATTTCTTGATACTCACAACCAACTAGCATATATATTCACTAAACCATTGGCAAAAGAACCTTTCTATAAAATTAGATGAGAATTAGGCATTCTTGATGAAGCATACTTATCTTAAATGCTTATATATGATTATATGCGTGCGTCATTATATCTATTTGATGCCTACTTGAACTTAAATGTGTTTATTTATGTTTAAAATTTCAAATTTTTGGGTTAAAAATCATTTTTATAGGTTAATTTTGCCTAAAAATAAGTTTTTCTAGGGTCATTAATCGATTACACTATAGAGTAACCGATTAAAGGGTTGAACAGCGTGTTTCAGTAACCGATTACTCAAAATGAGTAACCGATTACTCAATGCTGCTGTTTGAAAATTTTAAAATTTTAATTTGAGTAATCGATTACTCAAAGTGAGTAACCGATTACTCTGTGTTGTTATATATGTATTTTTTCTGCATTTTCTAACTTTTTCAAAACTCTTGTTCTTCCTCATTTCAAACCCTCTTCGTGGCCACCTCTATCTCTCTCTAAAATCTTCGTTTTTGATCCATTTTGAGTGAAACCCAAAAACCTAACTTTTCAAAAACTCATTTCAATGGCTTCCTCATCTAGAACCAAGAAGCAACGCATCAGTGCTACTCAAAGGAACCAAGAAACTTCATCTTTGGAGTCCAACCCTCTTAACCTAACGCGGCTTCTAGCAAATGATGAGCAACGTAAAATCTTTGAGGAGCACTTTCATGGTCGCATTATCTTCACTCCCAAATACGGTAATCTCGGGAACTTTGAGTTTGAAGATTTTCTATTTCCTTATCTCTTGAGACAACAAAACCTTTTCGATTTCTGTTGTGAATCAAATGAAATATATCCTGAACTGATTAGAGTATTTTACTGTAACATGAACTTTAGGAAAAATCGTCTTACTTCCTATGTAAAAGGAAAAGACATTACTTTGTATTTGAAAAACTATGAGTAATTATGTTGTAACATACCCTATCAGGGGAGCACAGCAGGCTTCGGCCTTGTATGCGAATGGGAAAACTATGATCGAAAATATTTTTATTATTCTCTATGTAGAATTACTATAGAGGAAATAGAAATGCTTAAGCAACAAGGTTATGGTGAAACTGTTAAAAGTAGAGATATCCTTTCTGCTCGACATCTCAAACTAGAATACCGTTTGCTTCATTATTTTATGAGCTATGTCATCTTACCAAAATTTTCAAACCACTCTCAAATAAGTGACATAGAACTGCAATTGATGTATGCAATGAAATTTAATCTGAAAATCAATTGGACTTTGATGATAATGAGACAAATGTGGTCTGTAAGAGGAACCCAAAGCCCTTTGCCATATGCAATCTTCATAACAAGCATCCTTGAGCATTTCGGTGTTTCTACTGCTGGAGAAACTAAGGTCCTGCTTAATCCTCGTGAAAGCTATATTGATGTGGATGTAATTCACAAAATGGGCTTCACATTTGATCTTCATGACCGGACCTACAAGCATAAGAAAGATAGACCTCCTGCTCCTGAACCAGAATCTACCCCTACTAATCCTTCCGAACCTCAACCTTTTGAGTTTCATGCTCAATCTTCCTCATCTGTTGTCATGCCTTCAGACCAGATGATTATGGATGAATTGATTTCTCTTCGAGACTACATCACTAATCGGATGGATGCCTTTGATACTCAGAATCAACAAATCTATTTTGAACTTCATCGTCTCTCTTCTAAGCTGAGTAGCATGGACGTTGATGAAGACAGTTCTGAGCCTGAATCTTAGACTTTATCTGTTGTTAGGATTTTTTTTTTGTAATGTTAATTTCTCCTGGTTTTGGACAAATTTCTATTATGTTGTTTGTATTACTGTTATTGCTTGAACATATTTTTACCTTTATGATATGCATTACGATGTTTATGTTATCTTATAATTACATTTATGCTTATCATATAAAAATTGTATGCTATATATATATTGTGCTGGAAAACTCTTGGCTTTTCTACTTTTTGATGAAGTCAAAATGGGGAGAAAAGTTGGGAGAATATATTTTCTGTTTAAAATATTTCTGGCACATAACTCCAAATGAAAGGGGGAGCATACAAGATAGGGGAAGCATACAAGATAGGGGAAGCATACTCAAGACAAATCAAGAATATCACAAAGTATGCTGCCCTCGAAAAATTACACTATCAAGAAGATATTGGTTTGTCATCATCAAAGAGGGGGAGATTGTAAAGAAGATCTTGCTCCCGAGTGAAAGGGAGAGCATACAAAATAGGGGAAGCATACTCAAGTCATCTTAACATATCTCAAAGTATGCTGCTATCAGAAAACCACATTGTTCAAGACAAATTAGTCTAAGTCTAAATAGGTACTTATATCTTATACTCTTGAATACACAATAGTAGTAATGTTCAAACTATTTTTAAAATAAAATTTAAACACTTCAAAATACTTAAAACAACTTTCAAAAATAGTGTGTAACGGGTTACTGCATCTAAGTAACACGTTACGTGTGTGAGAAAAGAGTTATCCAACTTAAAACTGATCAGAGTAATCATTTACTGTCCTTGAGTAACAAATTACTAGTGTTATTAAAGTTGAGTAGTCGATTACTCTAATTGGAAATTAAATAAACAATGGACAAAACACTTGAGTAATCGATTACTGAGAGCTGTTGCATCAGATTTTGAAATTCAAAGTGAATGAGTTTCAATCCAAAATACATGGTTTTATTCCAATCAATTCCTACCATCAAAAAAACATTTTGGCCGATTAGAAAGCCTATATAAAGGCATTGAAACTCACAATCACTATACACAACATATACACAACTCTTATACAAATTTCAAAAGCTCTTACACATATTCTGAAATTGTTTTCTGCACTTTTTGCAACAAGTTCTTGAACTTTCAAATTTGATTTTTCTGAAGTTGCTTAAAATGCAAGTGTTTCAAGTTTACAAACTTATAAAGAGCATTATTACTAAGTATACAAAAGAGTTGTTTGGATTGCAAGTTACATCACTTTCATACTTGTAAAGGCAATTCCACCATAGTTAAACATTGTTCATTATTATTTGTGAATACTTTCTTTCACGGGGTGTGATAAGAAAGGGGGTTAGAATCACTTGGAAATGTGTTTTCCAAAAGTGAATAAGCATTAAGGAGTATGTAAGGTACATAAAAATCTCTGGGTGAGATATTGTAATTGCAACTCATAATCTTTAGTGGAAAAATCTCTTGTGTTGCAAGAGTACACGACGTAGTTTTCGGTTGATAAGAAGGTGAACCAGTATAAAATCTTTGTGCACTCTCTTCTCCTTTATCTCTTTGATTTTACTTATTAATTTTCTACATATATTTTAAGTTAACTAATTCACTCCCTCTTAATTGCAATCTCAGTCTTACAATGTATTCATACATGGCGTTTTCATGGTGGACATTCTAACACTATCACCGAAAACAACTATATTTTAAAAAAAAAGGATCAATACATAAAATCACATCATCTTGTATAATCTTGTTCCCTCCTTACTAGCTCAAAAAACAAAGACCCCCATTGGGATTGACTTGGAAACTAGTAATATGGTTCTGATTGCCTTAATATTTTGAGGAAAACACAAAATACTAATTTACAATTTTTTGTTTTACCCGATATTTAGTATAAGGAATTAAAAATGTTAATAAAATTTAGACATCATATTTCTTGAATTCATTTTTAACAAGATATCAAAAATTAATTTTATACATCTACCTACATGGCAAACCATATTGAACAGTAGCCCACGTTCCTCAATGTTATTCCACTAGGGGTGATAGTGAAACTAGTCATATGGTTCTATCTTTACTATTTTCACAAAAAAACAAGGTGGACCGGATAATGTATACAAAGTAATTTTTTATATCTTTTTATATATAAAATAAAAAAATCATGTATATCTTTTATAAACGTTTTGAATACCTTATAGTAAATAACTTGACAGAATAAAAAAAATATAAATTAGTACTTGTTTTCTCCTTAAAACTATAAGGTTAGTACCATATTACAAAATCCCCCCTTGGGGTGATATTACAGAATTATTTTTAATATATTTTTAGAAATAAATTCTAAAAACATATTTTTTTGTACATGATCCCAAATTGGGGATAATATAGAACTACTGATAAGGTTCCATCCGTACTATTTTGACGTAAAAATAAGGTGAGATAATGTATACAAAGTAATTTTTCATATCGTTTTTGAAATAAATTCAAAGAATCTAATTTTGATGTATAAATTTTATTAATATTTTCAATACCTTATAGTAAATATATGGACAGAATAAAAAATTGTAAATTAGTACTTGTTTTTTCTTAAAATAGTAAGGTTAGAATCATATTACGTAATACCTATGTGGAGTGACGTATATTATTCTTAATATAATTTTAGAAATAAATTGGAAAAAAAAATTTTGATGTATAAATTTTATACATGTTTTTAATTCCATATAGTAAATATCGGGATAGAATAAAAGGGTAAATTTGTACTTGTTTTGCCCTCAAAATAGTAAGGATAGAATCATATCACTAGTTTCCATATAGCCAATGTTCAACATAATCCCCATGTGGGTTGATATATACAAAATAATTTTTAATACCATTTTGAATAAATTCTATGTATAAATTATATTAACGTTTTCAATTCCGTATCGTAAATATCAGGATATCATAGAAAGAGTGTATGTACTTGTTGTTTCCTCAAAATAATAAGGATAGAGTCACATCACTAGTTTTCATAACAACCCCCATGTGCGATAATGTAGAGGAACGGGGCTGCTGTTTTACATGATCCCCCTGTGGGTGGATATATACAAAATAATTTGTAATACATCATTAGAAATAAAATCAATAAATTAAAACTTGATGTATAAATTTTATTAAAGTTTTTAACTCTATAAAGTAAACACCAGGATAGAATAAAAAAAGTGTTAGTTTATTTTGTACTTCATAAGCTGGAAAATGTGAAGGTCACTTGAGCTACCGGTTCCAGTATACCATCCAAGTCATGTTAGTGAATTGAAGAGGATGTTGAGCCTGGTTTCCTTAAACTGCTCGAAAAATAAAAATAAACTAAGTTTCTAGCATTACCCAGTGGTGTAGCACAAGGACTATTACTTTCCTATTTTCCAGATACTAAAGTCCCATAAGTTTCTATACCGGGTTAAAACAATGGATGGAGCTTGTCAAAGTTTTGAATCAAGATATAATATCAAGTCAACTATATGCTTCTTTTACTTTGTTAGTAGAAAAAGAATTTGCTTCATGGATTAAGATCGAAGTATTACTCGAGCTAATGATTCGAAACTCAACCAAATATTGAAATAATAGGTGGTCGATAAATCTATGCATGCTCTTGTGTTGAATATCTTCTTGGCAAGAGGTCAACTGACATGTTTCATTTGATGACAAGTCAAACCAACCATGATACAAGTAGATAGAGAGATGAGCATTGATGCACTGCACCCACGATAGAGAGTAACTCATACTTAAAGGAGATATTTGGTATTCCTAGTTTGAAGAAGAAGTGTCACGTTGTATATAGGTGGATGAGTAAAAGAACATATAAGTAGATGAAGTCAAAGAGTTAATGTCTGAAAGTTTTTCAGTGAAAATGTGGTGTCAAACCAACTTATATGCATATTTCACGTAATATATCGAAGAAAAATTTAAATTTTATGAAAATCATTAAATAACAATGACTACAAATGTGAAAATATCACCCAGAACTATTTTTGATGTAAATTAACTTGATCCTACAATAGTTTCATTATGCATAAAATGTGTTGGCACATCATATATACACATCACTGAAAGTGTAAATACAAATATATTGGTTTTAAGCTTTTGCCCTTTCGTATAAGGGGAAGTGTATAAATGTATAAATATATTGTTATTAAATTATTTAGCCAATATACGTAGAGCATGCCTTTTCTTCGCACTATATATTAACCAAACAATATTGGATAGTTACATGCAGACGAAGAAAAATATGACTAAAATCTCAAGTTTCTTTATGCCAAGGTTCTTTTCTTTTCTCTCTTATTTCTTGTTACTAGAGGTGAGTCAAATCTCTTCTTCTCATATAGTAGCTTTTATTTTATACTCTCATTAACAATCTCTAATTTTTGAATTATATCACAGGGGATATTCGTTGGGAAAAATTACCGGGATAGTGTAGTCAAACTACACTATCCCAACTTTGGGGTACCTTTTCAAATAATTACAGGATTGGGGTACTTTTTTGAAAGTCGTGGATGGGGTCCACGACTTTGGCAAAGTCGTGAATGACAGACACGACTCCAGGGGAAAGTCGTGGACCAGACCCACGATTTCCCTTTAATATTCTCTCTCCTCACTGAAATCGTGGATGGGGTACACGACTTCCAGTGTCGTGGACCCCATACACGAGTTTGCATGGGTTATTTCGTTTTACGTACTTTTTTTTTTGTTAAGTTATAAAATTAATGTATTTTGAATATGGTAATTTTAGTTAAATGATTATTTTTGTATTTTAGTATGGTAATTTAACATGTTATAATTTTAGTTAAGTTAATGTATTTTTGTAATTTTTTAGTATGGTATTTTTTTATTTTTTTGGAATTGTCATAATTTGTAAGTTAAAATTAAAAAAATAAGAAAAATGGAATTGGAAATGGAAGAAAGTTTCATAAATTGTAATTTAAAATTCAAATACATTTAATTAGCGGGAAAAAAATATCCTAATGGCGTCTATGAGATGATGTTCCACATCCAGGTGCCTTTCTCCTTCGAGGTGGTTGAACTCTTAGTTGTTGTTGTTGTTGCGATTGATTTTGTCTTCCACCTCTAACCAGTTGTGGCTGCTCCTCGTCTTCGTCTTCACTATCGTCATCATCTTCATCGTCATCGTTTGTTTGGGAAGGCATTGTCGGCTGATAATATTGTTGAGAGTTGAATGCCGAGAATGGAGTATTTGAAGTAGTGCCAAACATTGATGGCATTCCTTGAAATTGTGAAGATGATGGTAATTGAGAGAAGGAGTAGTCACCCATTGCTCCGTAAGGTTCAAACCCAAACGGATGTTGTTGTTGTTGTTGAGGAGCAGGAGTCTGAGTGTATGCCTGCGGAAAAGTATCCGTCTGAGTTTGACTCTCATATTGTTGATATTCAGGTGCAAAAGGCATTTGGAAGTGTTGTGGAGGAGGAGCTTCAGAAGTAGTTGAGGAGAAGGCGGTTGGAATTAGTTGAGCAAATGCTTGCATCATCTCATTGCAGTTGTGATAGACGTCATTCAATGACTGCAACGGATTTGGAAACACATTTGTAGGAGCACATCTATCCCGAATCATTTTGATAAAATTGTACTGAATAAATGGAAAAATTGAATTTGTTAGAATATGTCAACAAAAAATAAAATAAAATAAAATAATTTGTTATTACCGATCCGGCTGAATATGCTCCATCTGGAGATATGTATTTCCTCGTCCTTTGTAAGTACCATTGCATATACTGCGAGTAATGGTACAAAGGCTGGTTATCGGGAAAACCGTTGACCACATAGTTTTCCCGGTTATTCCAAACCTGAATCCACTGGTCATGCTTTTGAGGTCAGTTGTAGTTATTTTTCCCACGTAGATCCATCTTGTGTTGTTTCTCCAGATTAATTGAATCTTTTGGGATGGGTTGTTGTAGACCAAACTGTCTCATCACCCTATCAACAGCATGCCACTAAACAAGTGAAAAGCATATGAGTGGTACACGTGCTCTGACTACATCAGGTATGGGGCCCACATAGGTAATGTTCATATACGGGGTCCACACAAACTAATATATAAACAAAGTTAGTAATTAATGAATACAAGAATAGTTAGAAATAATAGTAAATATATTAAAAATTAGAATTTACATAAATTACCTGATCAATGCGCAAGCGATCCAACATTGACCGTATTATGTTCGTTGCATGACCAGGGATGTTGGTGGTGATTAGATGTTGCGCCCACCTAAAATGTCATGTAATTGGTAGTTATTATTAGATAAATAATTTGAAACAAAATAAAAGCTTGGAAAAAAATATTTTTTAATAAGGTAATGGAAAAAAATATACCTTTGAACTAAAGGGAAAGTTTGGGAGTCGTTGTTGTGTACTCTTGGAGCTAGCATTGGTATGCGGTCATATGCCCATGACTGTAGTAAATGTAAGCAGCCACCGATTTCAATTTGGTGACTTATCAGTGTCGCACGACATATTCCACGATATAGACACGCCAATACCGATGAACCCCAACTATATTGGAATGATTGAGACAAGTCCTCCAATAATGGGAGATACATCACGTGGACTCGTGATCCTGCTGTATCTAGCATGAGGAAGCCTCCAATCATGCGTAATATAAACGCTCTTGCATGTTGCTCAATAACAACATCATCAGCATGTGGAGGTAGAACCGCAAATGTTGAGTCGAGCCAACTCATTTGGATTCTTTGACCCATAATTTGTTTGTCAGTTGGGATTGCACCCAACAAGTTGAGACAAATCATTTCCCAATTTGCACTTGTAACGCCAGTAACAGGAGCTCCATTTATTGGCAAACCAAGTTGGTATGCAACATCCTCGAGAGTTACTGTGCACTCGCCAACTGGTAGATGGAAGGTGTGAGTCTCCGGCCTCCATCTCTCAACTAACGCCGTAATGAGGTGGTTGTTGATTTCGATAGTTCCGATATCGAGTATATGCCCAAATGCCGTGTTACGAATAACTTCTAACACGGGTGCAGAAGGTAAGTTATGCCAAAAATTGTACCTTGCTCGAAAAGTCACTTCTCCACCATTCCAAATGTTGGTGGATACATGATCTTTTTGTAGGGTGAGAAGGGAGGGGTTAATAGGACCTGGACCAATATGTTCCATTTTTTGAGAAGAATATTCGGGAAAAAACAGAGGAGGGGAATTTAGGAATTTCGGATGCTTGGTGTGAGGTGTGAAAATGAGTGTGGGGTGGGGATCAATTTATAGGGCTGGAAGTCGTGGATGGGGTCCACGACTTCCTGAAACTCGTGGATAGGGTCCACGAGTTCGTACCTGCCCCATGGTACTTGTGCCC
>NW_017718839.1:0-31773 GCF_001865875.1 Lupinus angustifolius
AACATATTTACATTTAAACAAATGTAACACGTAAAATTATATATAAAATAAAAGATATAACAAAATTTTAACAATTGAAAATTACCTTAAATATTCAGAGTTCTTCAATTCCAGTATGATGCAATTTTTTTTATACAGTTCAATTCTTCCTCCAGTGTGGTTTTACACTCGGGGATGGAAATATATATAGAGTTTGGAAATCGTGCACAGAGTCCACGACATTGCATGGATCTCGTGGACCTTATCCACGACATTGCCATGAAAGTCGTGCATGTGGTCCACGACTTACAGGGACCTGACACATGGCAGGGAAATCGTGGATGGGGTCCACGACTTTCCAGGGAAATCGTGGATGGGGTCCACGACTTTGCCAAAGTCGTGGATGGGGTCCACGAGATCCACTAAATTCTACCCCAATCCCGTAAATAATTCAAAACGTACCCCAAAGCTGGGATAGTGTAGTCAAACTACACTATCCCAGTAATTTTGTATTGCTGACTCTGACTGTCCACATAATCATGTTTGCGTTAACCTTTGGTGTATAGAACCACTTTAATAGTTAAGTCAATCAATAATTTATATCTATTTGAAAGTTGTCAATAAATATGCAGGTCTAAAAGTTTTATTTTATGATTTTATTTTCGTTTGTAGTTCTAATTCTCTGATATTTTTATTTATATAGCAGCGTTTGAAGAACATTAGACTATAATATGAATGTGCTTCGAGCAATGATCGCTGCTCAGTAGATAGGTAAGAAAAAGAAGTAGATAGGTAAGGAACATAGTACCTATTTAAGAAGAGTAACCCTACCACTAAAGAAGATGAGCTTATGCTTCAAAAGAGAAAGTTTCTTTTGGAAAGAATCAATGATAGGAGGACAAGTGGAGAGCCTTTTAGGATTTCCCTAACTCGAATTCCTAAGAATTTGAAAGGGGCAGAACCAACAACACAAAACAATTTAAGCACAACCTTCAAGGTGAAGTCGCGACTTGAGTTTAGACCTATGAAACAACTTTTATGGAAGTTAATTTTCAGCCCAGACACCAATTCAAAACATTTAAGGATACTTTTCAGCACCATTACATTATGCTCAGAATTCTCTCTGATTAGAAGGATTCCATCCGCATATTGGAGGTGGGAGATAGATACTGCATCCTTTCCAACCTTATACCCAGAGTAAATATTCTTTGTCAATGCCGTTCTGATGATGCCACTAAGAACTTCAACAATAATAAGGAAGAAAAAAGGAGCTAAAGGATTGCCTTGCCTCAATCCGCTAGCCATATAAAATTATTTAGTAGGGCTCCTTTTAACCAAAATAGAAAAAAAAAATTAATTGAAGCGAATTTTTGATCCACATCCTTCATTTAAGACAAAAACCCAACCTCTCCATCATATAAAATAGGAACTCTCAATTCACTGAGTCAAACGCCTTTTCAAAATCAACTCTAAGAATAAAGCAATCTCCTTTCTTCTTCTTCTTCTTAGCTTGCTCAACAACCTCATTATCCACCACCACTCCATCCATGATGAATCTACGTTTGATGAAAACAGACTGACAATTAGAAATAACCAAGTGGATCTCCTTTTTAATTCTAGCAGCAAGAAGCTTGAAGATAATCTTTTGGTTGTAACCAATGAGGGAAATTGGATGGAAATCGTTGAGGCCCTAGGGACTTTTGTTCTTTGGAATAAAAACAATAAACGAGGCATTACATCCCCGAGGAATATTCCCGCAACTATAGAAATCATCCACCAAGTTGATCAAGTCATCCATAAGACAATCCCAGAACTTTTTGAAGAAAGTAAAATTATAACCATCAGGACAAGGACTTTTATCACCTCACAACTCCAAATAGCTTCCTTGATCTCTCCAGTCTCAAATTTTGAAATTAAGAAAGCATTATTCTCATCAGACAAACAATTAAAATCAATATCATCAAGAGAAGGTCTTCTCCGGTAGTTCTCATCAAACTTAGTCTCAAAGAATGCTGCAATGTAGTTTTTAACTGTAACTAGGTCTTCTATCCACTCCCCATCAATATCGAAACTAATGATTTTCTTGAAACTCCGGTTTTTGTTAATAGACAAATGGAAAAACATAGAGTTTAGAGTCACCTTCATGAATCCATCTTTGTCTTCATTTCTTCCAAAGAAGATTATTTTTTTGCCTAGATAGACGCCACAACTCAGCAATATCTGATTGTCTAGCCATGACTTCATTCTCAGTAAGACTACCTGTGCTACCTTTAGCATCAACAAGATTTATAGCCACCACCTTGTCTTCAATTTGTCTAACCAACATACCAAATTGCTCTTTATTCTAACACTTTAAGATGATGTAAGTTCTCCTTAAAAATGAAAGATCCCCTTCCACTAAACTCTAATTTCTTCCATTCTTCAACGACAAAAGGACCAAAACTATGACCAGAAAGCCAACAATTATTTGTATGGAAAGGAGTCGGGCCCCAATCAGACGTATCAGTCTTGAGAAGAATTGGACAATGATCTGAAAAAGTCCTTGGAAGACCTAGTTGAACAAGATTGCCCCATTTGGTCAACCATCCATCGTTCACTAGGAATCTGTCAATCCTAGTCACAGCCTTCCCATTTGAAAGATGCCAAGTAAACCTCTTTCTAGAGAGAGGTAAATCAAATAGCTCTACGTCGAGGGTAAATTGCTTAAACTCCTCACAATCCCTATTATAGTCGCATCCAATAATGCCTTTTCTTACCTTCCGCTGAAGAATTGAGTTAAAGTCACCAACTAAACACCATAAACCATCATGATGACCTATAAAAGCACTCTTAGCTTCATCCCAAAACTTTATCTTTCCCTCCAAATCACATGGACAATAGATATTTATAATATAAGAAGATACATTATGCAAAGTCCATTTACCTTTCACTAGAACAAAGTTTGTCTCAGAAGAGATATATTCAGCAATGAAAGAGTCCTTGTTCCAAATACTCAGAATGCCTCTAGAGTTACCAATGGACGGTTTACAGGCCTAACCAAAATTTTCACCACACCATAGAGATGAGCACAAATGCCTAACAATATGCTGAAGTTCTGTTTCATGAATGCAAATGAAATCTGATTTATAATTGCAAACCAAATCTCTGATCGCCTTCTTCTTCAATCTCCTTCCCAAACCTCTGATATTAATTGAGATTATCTTCATCAACAACTGTGTGAATCCCTCTAACCGCAATACACTTTTCATGATCCCTTTTTCTATATCAGCTAGACTTGTAATTAGATCAGTCTCTTTTCCATTCCCATTGAGGCCAATCTTTTCTCATATCTTTCACATTTCTTCTGCCTCTTTAAATAATTCTCCGTCAATTGAATTCAGACCCATATCTACAAAAGCATCCACAAAAGCCACATTGTTACTAGAAGAAATTACCTCAGCACATGGTAGATTCCCAGTTGGAGGACCTTGCTGAGAGACTGGAATTATTGTGTTTGAAACCAAAATGTCACCAATATCTGTACAAAAATTATTCCAATCTCTAATATCTTCTTTTTGCTTTTTCTTCTTTGAGACCTTCAACCTTCTCTTCTTCTTAATATCACCATGCAATAGCCTATGATTAGAAGGAGATGGCTTTCTTAATTGTTGGGACTTAATATCAATTCCATGCTCCATAATCATGGGAGGATGGCTGTTGAAATTAGAAGTATTTTTTTGTGGAAAACTCAACATCCAAAAGAGAGGACGTGTGCGGCCTAGCACTAGGTTGGAGTAACTTGCCATTATCACAAAAATCACGTGGCTCGTTAAAGGTACTATGTGATAGGACTGGGATCCTCTATCCCAAAAATTTGTTGTCCCCATGTCCTTATCCAATAGTATTCCATAAAATAATATAAAATATTAATTTATTTTTTTATAAGTTTTTTTTTTCAAATTAAATGATGCATTTTGATTGGCTTGAGACACTATTGGGGACACCAATGGAGACAGGAGATCTCCATCCCTATGTGATATGCCCACATCATCAGGTTCTTTAAAGCCATGAAGTAACCCTAGGCACCGAAACCCCAACTAAAGGGGAATTTTCAATTTTCAACTCATTTTGGGAGATAAATGCTCCCACCTCCTTAGCTTCTCACAGTAACCATCCCCACTCCCTACATTAATGGCAACCGAGTTATTCTCCATATTCAAGGATTGTACATGGAAATCAACACCCTCATTATCTCCCTTTAAGGCTTGCACTAATTTTTGAGAAGGAGCTTTAACTCCATCATTGAAACCAGAGACTACTGAATGTCCCTCTTTCACCATCTCCGAGTGGCCAACAACCCTTATCTCTGGTGAATGCCCTCCATCTAAGGAGTCGGACACCAAGTCCATGGAACCGACCGACATCCCTCCAAACTCCAACGACCTATGATCGGTGGAGGAGTCACACTGGGAACCTTCCTCCTTACTTCCTGACAAAGCTGTGACTCCACCCCTTCCTCCTAGATGAAGATATCAAAAAACTTTTCATTAATCTTAACTGTCATAGACCTTTGAACATGAGAATGCATAGAAGATTTGATTAACAGCTTGCATTTATCAAACCACAATCTTCTAGTGGTGTCTGCATCAGCCGATATCAAAGAGCCTACGTTCTTTACAAAAGATTAGAAGAAAGGTAAAGTCCAAGCATGTAAGGGAATTCTTCAGACTGTTGATAGAGTTTTTCTTGCTTGGTGAGACAAGTTTCTGATTGATTTATTTAATGACATGTCAATTCTTTGCTCGCCATCTCGGCTTTGTTGGAATAAATTCCAAAACCGGTATAATGGTTTTGAGAATATTCCTTTAATAAAAAACTTAACTTTATTGAATTATTAACAATTTCATACCATCTAGGCTTTGTTGGATTAATTCCAACGCCTGTATAATGGTATGAATTAGCAATTTAATACAAGTAACAATGAATGATATTTATTTTCGTTTTCCTTTACTAACCAAATTGTTTCCTTATGGAAGGTTGGTAAAGAATAAATAAATGTTATTTTTTGAATTAAAATGATAGAAAATAAATGTTAGTTGCGGAAAATAAATGACAAAAAGTAAATGTTAGTACTTAGATCACTCATTATAATTGTGTATTTTTCATTTTGACAAAGATATAATTTATGAATTAAATTAAACTTTGATTCAAGGTTTCTTTCTTTGTCAATAAATAAAATTGATAAGTTAACTCTTTACTATTTTACATTTGCATTTGTTTCAAGATTCACTTGTAGTATAGTTTAAGGTTATGTCGAACCACAAGGAATTCCCATATAGAAATGTCCTCATAGTTTGTATATTTTATCAAAAGTAAGAAAGTAACATATAAAGTTGTTTTTGTGATTTTATGAATTAAGAAACTTGAAAAAGTAAAGAAACTAAGTATTTACAAATACAAGAGAAAATTATAGTTAGAATGATGAAATAGTTTCTTGAATAATATCATCATGGAAATATGCAATTTATGTGTTATTCTTGGTTTATTCCACACATCATTTCTAAATCCTTCATCGAGTGCCCTAGAATGATAAGATGATTTTAAAACCTTATGTAATACACTAAATAATAGTTAAGTGTCACTCATTGGAGCAGGTTGTCACACCCTGCTTCAGGCCCCATTAACATCATTTAGGCTTGAACATAAGTTGCTTAAAATAAATGCTTGATATGGCAAGTGAACTAAGGTGTTGGTTATAGTTTTTAGTTCACTTGTCAATACTTTAAGAAGAAGCATTTTTGGATCTTTAAATCAAGTTTTAGGTGATCAAGCTAAAACCACATTAAGAACTTCTTAAAGAATCAAAATAACCAAAGAAACAACTCACATAAATGAAGAAGATGAAGAGTACAAGAAAGTTACACCATAGTCCAACTTTTTTGGAGCATTAGCTATCCATCTAAATATTAGATACTTTTGGTTCCAAATGAGATTACAAATTAATGTTTTTGCACCTCATTTGCCAACTTCATTTCCTCTGAATTTCTATGAAATAAACACCTAAAAACAACCTAAGAAGAACCTAAGAACAACCTCAAATGAGAAGAAAAATTGTATGTACATTGTATTTACAATGAGGAGGTGGGTGTGCCTTTTATAGGCAAAGTCATGGGAGCTTAGCTGTCTTGTTTGGCCGCCCAACGTCTGACCAGGCTCACCAAAGCTGGTGGGTCAGCAGCTTAACCCATCTTGGGCATCTAGCTTGGGCAACCTATTGTGGCCTAGGTTAAATGCATGGTGACACCTCCTACTTGGCTATTCCGAACTTATGTCATGCAGGAGGTCATATGCTTGGCCTTTAAGTAAAGAATAGGCAAGTTGTTGGATGAGTTGGCCAAGATTTCGTCATGGTTAAGTCTGCCCTGCTTGGCCGCCCAGCTCAAGCCTGGCCCATGCCTAACTGCTTGGTTTCTTCATGGCTGGGTTTGGTCCTAGACCCCAAGCTCAAGCTTGGTCCATGCCTAGCTGGTTGGTTTCTTCATGATAAAGGAACCAACTTTTCTTCATGCCGAAACAACCTTTTTTCCATGATTCTTGAGTTGATTTTAGTTGATTATTTGACACTTTTGGCATGATTTCATCAAGTCTAAGTAAGCTTTTAAGTTTACGCTTTGCTTGGCATACCTAGCTTGGGTTTCTTCATTATGAAGAAATGTACATTTCTACAAGCCTAAGTTATCTTTTTGGTCACAAGCTTAAGCATACAGTATGTCGTACTTAGCTTGTTTCTTTTGAACATTTCCTTTTGGACTTTTGGCTTGTGATTTGGCATGAATTCTTGACTCTCTTTTGAATTAATCAATTTCCTATAAAATTCAAGGGAAACTTGGACAAGAGGTGATCAAAAATTATTTTATTCAAACATACTAAATTTATCAAAAAAGTGTCGGGATAAAGACAAGAACCAGTTGTTAAAACAATCCTCTGCAGCTTGCATAACCTCCTGAATCACTTCTCCTTTGATAGGTTCTAAAAGGACCATACTTCCCCCCATAGGGTGCACAAATCCAGTAACTATTCCTTCTCACTTCAACAAGGTATCAACCTAGCATTATCATGGTCTGACGTGCGTCCAACTACACATTTGGATAGCCATTCCACTTCCTTTTCACCCACTATAAACTCAAGACCCTTCCAATTTTCCATAACCGTTGAGGGATCCTTAGGACGACAATTCATCTCACCAGTACTCACAATGGGATTCCTTCCATTTCCGTCTCCTCTAAGAACTTGAGCAAAGCTCCTAGAATCTGAGTTTCTAATTGTGGTGAGTTACTTTTGTCTCCTCATTGTTGTCCTTATGGTATCTTGAAAGCTTGTGTCTATTGAATCTTGGAATATTGACGAAAATATTTTTATTGTTTATCCAACTATTGTCCAATTCCCATTGAAGATCAGATGTATCTTTAATATTCTCAAATCTTAAGAAGGCAAACCTCTGAGAATTTCTATTAAGTTTAGATGGGATGAAAACATCCTGAATTCTTCCATATTTTTTAAAAGAACTCCAAAGGTCACTAGTGCTAAAATCCTCTGGGAAATTTGTAAGGTAGAAAGTGCTAAAATTTTCAGAAACTCTCCACTACTCTCCATCATTGATTCTTCTATTATTCTGAAGTAGCTCAGTCTCCTCTGTTGGATTCCGGGTCACTCTCAAAGGCTGGGGGTTGGTTGGGTAAGGAGAGTCGTGAGGAACTCTCCTAATAATTGGTTTCCAATGTTCTCTCTTATGTTCTCTCTAGGGTTCTCTTCGAGGTTCTCTCCAGGGTTCTCTTCGAGGAGCTCTCCAAGTTTCTGTCATGGTTCATTATAAAAGGAGTGGATTATAAATAAACGGGTGAAAAGAGGTTAGTTAGCAAGGTTTGTTTTTCAAATTTTGAATAATTGTTTTTCATTTATGTTTTCTTATATGTGGAGCTTGGCTATGTTTGATGCAACTATACTATCGGTAGAGGTTCAGAGGTAAAATACTAAGAATTGCAACACTAATATAATATAAATTGAGTTATGCATTCATGATCATTTCAGATATGATGGAATCAAAACTTTTTATTTACATGATAAACTTAAAAGGCTAAAATATAACTATTTGAAATCTACACTAATTAAGTCGGCATCTATATTTTATTTAAGCCACTCTATGTTCTTGTTTAGATTAGGCGGTGGCACCGCTTTCACATACAGATTTGCCATTACACCCTTTTTATTCTAAACCTTCAAACTTTAACCGAAGATTCGTGTTTTCATTAATTTTTAGAATGATAAGCATTGTAAATATATAAAAAAAATGGTAGCAAATGTCATTATATTATTTTTATGAAATATCAAATGTATTATACCATTATTAATGATTTAAAAGGCACTATTTTTTATAATTAAGTTTTTACAATTTAAACATATCTGCTTATTGTAATACTCTCACTCAAAGAAACTAAAATAAATAAAAAGATTAAGAAAATATTTATGATGGAAGCAAAGTCATATTGAAAAATATGAAATACAATTTTTCAATAATATTTTTCCTATAATGCTGAACTTGAACTTCAAAATCAATAGGAATTGCCTTGACAAATCCTTCAAAATGAATAGGAATTGCCTTGACAAATCCTTCAAAAGCAATATAAAATTCTCAATTGTCGAGGATAAAATATGATACATTGACTCAAGTGTTACATCCTACAATAGAACAACATACTCCATAGCTATAAGGTTTGTCTTTCATTTCCTTGGGATGATGGCACATTCATTCTCGATGTAGTCACGTACTCCCTAAAATGTTAGGAGAGTAAATATTTCTACATATAGTTTATAAATTAAATAGCACATAACCTATTAAATTCACATAGCATATGTCATATAATAATTATTACATGGATATAATCAAATGTGGAATGTCAATACCATGATGTATGAATATCTACGGTGTCTATCTTAACACAACTATCAATTATCTAAATGAGTGCATGGAGAAATAACTCCTAACAAGCCCCTAAGGTATCATTAATATCTATTGTATCGACACTGGTTGAGCTCGACCAGTCCTATGCTGTTCTTAGGAAGCAAACAGGGTGAATACAACATCGTGCCCACCATTGGTAACTCATAGGTGAACTCCCATGCACTTAGTAACGTTAGTGTGGAAAGAGTTTTTACGCATTGGATTGTGGTTATCCAATGTGGTAGTTTTTCGAGTGATTTATTTAACTTTAGTTTATCTCCCTTTTTTGGTTCAATTAATCATATCATATCTTATGAAATGTTGGTATCAAGAATACAATTAACCATACCATTTCTTGCGAAGGTTGGTATCAAGAATAATGTTAGGGTGATGAAAGAATAAAGACAATAAATAAATTGTTAATATATGCAGAAATTAAATGAAAGAAAGTAAATAAACAAAAATAAAGAGTTAGTAGTTAGTTGTGGAATTTAAATGAGTGTAAGTAAAAGAAGAAAAGAAAGAGTTAGTTGTGGAAAGAAAATGACAGAAATCTTGCTTAAATGACTGTCAGCAAACATTATTTCTTAACTCACCATTCCTCACGGATCAGGTGAGATGATTTTGAAATCTTGCTTAATACATTATTAACTATCAAGTATCCTCTGAATGAAATAAGGTTGTCACCACTTATTCCTGATTCCCATATCTTAATAATCTTGAAAAAAGTTGCTTATAATGGATGGTTGAAAATAACAAATATTCAAGTCTACTATTGTAGCATGAGAATATTTGTTATTTCATCCAACAAAAGACATTTTGAATATATGGAATCAAAACACATAACTTGCATAACTAAATTATATTCATAGTAAACAACAAGAAATGTTACAGCATAGCCTAAGCTATTTAGGAGTATTAGCCATCCAAAGATTGGATGCTGTTGGTTCTAAATGATTATGAAAAATCAAGTTTTTGTACATCATTTGCAAACTCCATTTTCTCATGAATTTCCTAAAGGAAAAGTAAAATTATCTATGCTTAGAAATCAGAGAAGAGAGTGAGCATGAACAATATACAATGATTCTTTGAATGGTGACGAAAAGGATTCTATTTATATAATTTTCTAACCCGATGAGCCCCTTTCCAAAGACACTAGGCGCCTACAATCAGATCAATTTGGCTTGCTCTTGCCGCCTGGCCAAGCTGCTTAGTCAGCTGCTGGCCACCTGAGCACCCTGCTCTTGTCCGGTCAGGATTCAGCCTTTTGCGGGCTATGAAGAACAACTTCCCAACCTAAATGTCATGCATGGTATCACCTCTTGCTTTAGCCTAGACACCTTACATCATGGCGGAGATCATACCTAGCCCCCTTACTTGGTCACCAAGGCATTTTGAGCCCCCTTTTGGCATTGCCTTGCTGATTACTTCAGGGATGGGCTTGCTCTTTCATCAAGCTGAAGTAATCCTAGGTCATGCAAAACTACCCAGTGCCTATATGGACACGCCTAGCAGATTTTTGAGCAGTTTTGGTCTTCTATGGATCTTGTTGCTTGTTTGCTTGAGTTTTGGCTTGTTCTTTCATCAAAGTGATGTTTTGGCATCTTATTCCTAAAATTCACATGGTTATAGACAAAAGGTAATTATATATATTTTATTTGAAAAAACGTATTAAGTTGTATTTTTGGTCATGAATAATCAAAATAACCAAGATAAGTTCCATGAGAATTGATGGACAAATATGTACATTTTGGCACTTATCAACCCCAACTTACAACTTTGTTTGTCCTCAAAAAAAAGTAAACAACTTTCAAGCTTTGGTTTTTGGAAACATTATTTTGTGCAAGATCACAACTATGCACTTTAAGTTTCATGACTTAATTTTTTCTTCTAAAATGTTTCAAACTAAAGACTTGATTATATATTTTAAAAAATTCACCTAGCTCTTCACTTAATAGAATTATTATCAATAAAAATAAAATGTATATTTACACACAGTCCAAAGATAGAATAATTGGGTAAGTGTTTCACTAAAAAATAACTTAATTGGTTTGCAAGATTTTAATTTTGTTTTTCATATGAACATTTACTTTAATTGCAAAAAATATTCAAGGATCACTAAGGTCTTTCTTAGTTTGTAATAAGGCTTGGCTATCAAAGGAAGATTAGCTTTTTCAAGATGTTCAACAGATACATTCAAAGTTAAAAGAGATAAAAAATGATTTTTATTTTTAAAGTACATACTCTTTTTCAACCTCTTCACCATTCTTCTTTTCCTCATTCTTTTTCTTGAACATTTTGTGTAACTCTTCTTTCTTGAACATTTTGTTTTGGAACTTTCCTTTCATTTTTTAATTTATAAAGAGATTAAAAAAATTATTTTGAGATTTTTGTTACACGACCAACCACTCCCCCGCACTTAATTATTTTCATCAATCTTTCTTTTTGAAGAATGCTCTCTTTTTATTTAGAAAACTATGAGAGGAAACATTTTTTTACATTTTTAGGTTCAAGGGTTGATTTGAAAATTTTATTTAATTTTAAGGCTCAAATGGGTTATCAAAGGGTGTTCCTAATTTAGGTTGGTTATTGTGGTCAAGTGACTCATTCTATATTGAAAAAACTTGCCTTGATCATTTCCTATTAAATTGTGTGCAATCAAGTAAAGAAAGATTCAAATAAAATCAATTGTATAAAGCCAACAAGTTTCTCACACTAAGCTCACATAATTATGTGTTTGACTTACACTCCCTCACATGGTTGGAATTTTATGCATTCTTTTGATTTTCAAACAATTTCTACCAATTTAGGATTAGTGATTTTCTAAAAAATTGTGTCTTATCTAAGTTATGACATTTTAGATTTAATTCAAAAGTCAGGTTGCTCAATTATAATATTGGTTTTCAAAGTTGTTTGATCTTGTTGAAAAAGATGTTAAAGCTAAGTGATACTTTGTTTGAGAAACAAATTCCTACAACTTTTTTAAAGAAAATATAAAAGCAAGTTAATATAAAAAGCATATAAAATAAAAAAAACTAATACTAAAAGGGAAAATAAACACACAAGAAAATAAACACACAACATATGTATCAAACATAAAGAGTATTCAACTACAAACGAAATTGCAAATTAAAAAATAACAAAGTCTTGAGTAATTAAAAAAATAACAAAGTCTAGAGAAAATAACATGCAAAAGTCTTGAGAAAAGAAATTAACCGAAAGAGTTTCAAATTATCATGACTTCCAACTCCTCATCCCCATCTCCTTTCCCATTTGTACCACTACCCCCTTCTATAACTTGTGGTCTATCCCTAGGTGTTGAAAGGCTATTTGAGGAGTAGGCCTTCCATTCTCAACAAATCGTTCTGGCAGTAGTGCCAACTTGTTGAGAGTGAAATTCCTCTTCCTTGGTGTGTTTTCTTTTTATTTGATTAAGTAAGTGAATTCGATTATATTCTTTGTTCGCCATCTCGGCTTTGTTGAAATAAATTCCAACGCTGGTATCATGGTTTCAAGAATATTCCAGTTACAACTTACTTCTTAATAATCATGTGAATGAGTTATTCATTCTTTGTCTCATCTCGGCTTTGTTAGAATAAATTCTAATGTCGATACAATGGTATCGAAGCAATCTATTATTACATAATTATTAAGTACCTTTGAATACCATCTCGGTTTTGTGGAATAAATTCCAACACCGATTTAATGGTATTCTAATGTACAAAAGTGATGAATAGTTAGTTGTCAGAAACAAATAAATAAATAAATAACAAAAGAATAATAAATTTAAGTGACATTTATTTATTTACTGCCTTGCGAGTTCATTTTATTAACAAACCAAACTTCTTCCTTAAGGAAGGTTGGTATTAAAGAATAAATAAATAGCGTAAAGTAAATAACAATAAATAAAAGTTAGTAAGTTAGCTTCATCACTTTTGTATATTAAAAGGTGTTTTCAACAAATAAATTTATTGATAACACTTTACTATTTTATAATTTACACCTCTTTCAAGATTCAATTATAGTATAGTATAGAGTTATGTCGAACCATAATGAATTGCCTAATAGAATGAATCATATGAATATGGCAATGCCCACATAATGAGTTAAACATATTTTGGTGGTTTGTGTTTTGAATTGCATAGAAACAATTTAACAAGAAACATAAACTAAATATTAACAAATTCTTGAGGAGACAAGATCATTTTGAATAAGGAAAATATTTCTCAACTTCTTATGAATTTGATCTACTTAGACAAATTCTTATGTTTTACTTTGATTAACTCCAAACGTCAAGTTCTAAAGTACTCCTTTTAGTGTATGTCCTAAAATGGTAGAATTATAATCACTTATATTTATTACTAAACAATATTACGTCCACAAAGAGACAAGGTTGTCACACCCTAATCTTGACTACTCTAATATTGAAGTAGTAATGAATATAAGATCTTAAGAAAAGTATACTTAACTTGGAAAATAAACTAAGTAGTACAACTACTTCTTAGTTTATTTGTTAAGTGTTTGAGAGAAGTGATTTTATAACTTGAAATCAATTTTTAGGTGATCAATCTAAAAAGAACATTAAGAATTTCTAAAACAAGTAAAATTAATCAAAGCACCAACTTGAATGATTAAAATTCAAACTTTAGAATATAAGAAGAAGTAGAAATACATAACCATATTCAAAAGAAATTGTTAGGAGCATGAGCCATCCATCCAAGGATTGGATGCTTTGAGTTCCAAATGAGAATACGAAATTAATTTTTGTATCTCATTTGCCATCTCCTTTTCTCCTATTGAATTCTAAACTAAAATTACAAACTTAGTTGAATTAAAGCTCCTAAGAACTAAGAACAAGAAGAGAGAACTTCAGAGAATTTCTAGGCAGAATGTGTAAGATGTATTGTTTGTTATTGATTCTAATTTTTGCTCGAATGGAATGCCCTATTTATAGAAATTCTTCTGGGACGCTGAGCAGCTTGTCAACCCCGCTAAGCAATTGACCAAACCCTTTAGCATGAGTTTGGTCCCTTGATCAAGTAGCTTTGTTACCTCGTTATGCTTGACTCATCAAAGCTAGTTGTGAGCTATGAAACCAGCTATTGTGAGATACTCTAAAAAGCCTATGGTGGGCTACTTGAGGTGAGGTCATTGGTGACTTCATGGTTTGCTTGATGGCTAAGTGAAGTTTGAGTGCACGCCGCTTAGCATACCTGTTGCACCACTAAGCTGCTTGTTCAGCAGCTTTGACTGTGCTGACTGGGACGTAGTCTGGTGCTTGTTGATCTGGTCAGGAGTTTGGTTCTTCGCTAAGCTGCTTGGTTGGACCTCTAAGCTGCTTGTTCAACAGCTTGGGCATGTGCCAAGCTTGTGTCTAACCGTGTCAAGCTGAGTTCTGACCGTGCCAGGACTAGTCTGGTGCTAGGCTGAGTGGCCAAGCAGGTCCTCTCAGTTGCTTGCTTGAGAAGCATGGTTCAAGTCAAGCTGGTGTCCAGGTCAGGCTAGTGTCCAGGTCAGCTTAGCATGGCTTGGTCCACGCTTAGCTGTCTGGTTGAACACCTTGGTTTTTGACTTTTGTTTCTTTTTTACCATGAATCTTTTTTCTCTTCTTTTCTTCTTTATAAATCCTACAAAATACATAAAAAAGAAATACATACACAAATATACAAGAATTTGATATTTTATACAAAAAATATTGTTTTAAGTTGGTTTTTTCTCAATTATGCTTAAGATAAGTTCCATAAAAGTGTATGAAATTTTGGTATGTTTGGCACTTATCACTAAGCCACAAATTTTGTGCATCATATGCAGCATAGGGTACTCGACCAAAATTTGAAAATTGATCATAGAGCCCTTGATACATTCCCTAATGCCATGGTAAAAATCTTCTATCTTTCTTTCTTGCACATGAAACCTAGTTTCAAGAGCATTGTATCGTGCATCATTCTGTTCCATACATGCAGCTAGATAGGGATCATTTGGTTGTTGAGGAAGTGGTTGTTCTTGGGTATCCGATGATTGACCTTCTTCTCCCTTTCTCCTCCTCAATTCATCTTTGATGGAGGCCACACTTCTTTCGTTGAAATGAGTGTTAACATAGGAGACATTTATGGTGGATTTGAGGGCCATTATTTCCAAATAAGGGTCCGATACCTTTTGGTACTTGCACAAGTCATTAATCAACGAGGGCAAGATCATGGTTATTGCCCCTTTTTTTATGCTTTTAACAATAACATATGAGATAATGCTATAAACATTTAAGAATCATCATTAAATAGTGCGTATATTAACTTTGCTTTGGGCATGGGCAAGTCAAACATATGAGATGCCGACCAAATGTTTGACAAGACAAAGGCTGCCAAAATTTGAGTCATTTGACTCATGCATAATTTTAAAATTGGACCTTTTCTTGTGGCTACCATCTTTTTGGATTCCAAACCTTGTATGCAAAGAACCCTTCTCACTTTCATTTCATCATACCCTCCTTCTTGTCCCGTTTCGCTTGTCAACATTCTTGATTAGTACTTGCACAAGTCCTTATTGTCTTTGATTCATCCAAGGGGAACCCAAATATTCATTAATCATAGTCTTATCTTAGAATACTTGTTTTCCATTGACCCAAGTATAACGGTTTTGTTGTGCATCCTTGGTAGCAAACGCATTGGCATAAAATTGTCTTATCACATCCATGGAAATTTTTTGATGGGTAAGATAATTTTGTCAACCATATGTAGAGACCAAATAAATGAATTGTGGGAAATCATTTTCGGCCAAGTCAAAAAAAATTTCAAACACAACCATTCCATTTAGGGTCAATTCTTCATACTTAGCCTTGGTAATCCTTGATTGGTGTTTGTTCCTTGTGAACATTTGTTCTTCTTTTTCATGTTCACATTCATCATTTGGAATCACATTCTTTCCTTTTTAAGCCCTTATCTTTTTCCTCATATAAAAATTTGTAGAACATATGCATATTTTTATGTCAAAGGGTTAGTGGAAATCGTTTGTGTTACCTTTAATAACGAATTCCAAACATGGCAAAAAAAATTAAGCATTTCTTTCATTCATTCACGGTTTTGCTTAGCCTATACTTACAAAAGAATTTTCAAGCATGTTCTCATAACAGCAACAAATTTACAAACAAAATTTCTTCGCAATCAACACACTATGCCTATGTATTTGTTCAACTGGTCAGGGTACTGATATAGTGGTACAATAGTTCAACTGGTGGTTCAGTATTAAATTACATGTCCGTTAAACCTGACATACCTGCTTATATTTATACATATATAAACATATAAACAAAAACAAATTCAAATACGTAGATACTCAAATTTGTAATCCATATTCATAATCTACTCAAAATTCACATAAACATATAAGTTTAAGTCTTTAAAAAATTCAAAGTCTAAATTACAAAACATATATCAATCCAAAAGTATCACTTAACAACCGCAAAATATAAATAAATGACACAAGGTCACAACTCACTCTACAAAACAAATAAATTTGGAGTTTTAACATTTAACATCAAAGAGTCAAAGTTGTCTCATATTGAGATTATATTTTTGCACCAAATCCTATCTTCAGACAATACTCCAAGATTACACAAATGTCAATGAGATTATACACAAATGTTAAGAACCAAAAGGCGTAATCTAAGTATGCCTTGGAAGCATGTGCCTTGAAGCGTTGAAGAAGAGTTGGAAAGATGGGTCACCTTGTAATGAGTTTTTAAGTTTTGAAGTTTTTAAAAAAAAAATATATGTGTATAAACCGGCCGGTTTAGTCAAATACCGGCCGATTCACCGGTTTTTGACTAGTTTTGATACTTGGCCGGTTTTTGACTAGTTAGGGGTCCAATTTGCTGGTTTTCCAGTCGAACCGGTCGGTACGGTACGGTTTTTACATCATTGGTTCAATCATTTTGCCAATAATATTTCGGTTTGCGTGCATATTTTTCTTTGCCAAAACGGCCCTAACTCTACCCAAACAAAATTTCAAGGATAAAATTCATTTTTGTGAAGCATTCTAAAGTGTATTCAACATGGTAACTTAATCATGCAATTTCATGGAAAAATCCAAATAATTGCTTCAAACAAAAGTATTCATCTTTAAAGTATGCCAAGTTTGTTTTGAGATGATTTTTACTTATTGTTAAACTTTGTTAGAAAGTTGTTTTGTGAGTTCAAACAATGAATAAAATTTCATCCAGATCAACTTAAAAGATGCCTCAAGTTATGATAAACATGTATGTTGTCTTTGTTGTGTGCCTTAGAACTTCATATTTTGGTTTTTATGATTTTGGGTTCTTTTGAGAAATTTTAACCCAGTATGTTGAAGTTCTAAGTGTATAAGACATGTTTTGAAGAAAAAAGATGAAGGAATAAGTACTTACATGGTGAGTGTTGAGAGATGTTGAAGAAAGTCCTTAAGAGAAAATGTGAGTGTTTTGAAAATGAGAGTTTGGCCAAAATGAGAGTGGTTTCGGTCAAAGGAAATCAGGGGGTATGGCAATGTATGAATGGATAAGGGAAATCAACTTTTGAAGTGGGTAAGATTCCCTTTTCAATTTTTAATTTTCCTAGGGCGTTGAGCATGCCAATTGATCCACCTAGCATGTTGGCTAGGATAAGTGCAAGCTATTGTAAGAGGAGTCAAAGTTTGCTAGTTTGATCTTCTATGTAGTTTCGAGGAAGACCAAGATTTATGGAAAGCTTGAAGATTGATTAAACTCAACAAACAACAAGCCGAAGAGTCAAGGTCATCAGGAATTAGGAAATTCTTTTCTATCCTTTTAGAGTTATAAGATGATTGCTTAGTTTGAGTCTAGGTTAGGTAAAGCGAGGATGAGAGCCTCACAAAGCTAAAATTAAATAAAACATAAAATAAGAGAGTCCTTCATCTATTCATGATACGTAGTATGCATGCACCTCAATTGATAACTCATGATTTCATTGTACCGAAATAACACTCATTTTGAAATCATACTTTGCATATGCATACATCTCATAGAAGTTCATCATGCATCAAGAAACTTACTTTTCACAAAGTTAATTGATTATAGAATAAGTTAATCGATTAAATAAGTTCTAGAGACTTTTGATTAAGATTGATGAATTTAGATAATTGATTAAGTATCTTAGTAATCGATTAACATCCAACATAATTGAATCTATTTTCGAATACGTTGATCGATTAACAATATTGATAATCGATTAAGGGAAGTTAAAATATGTTTTATATTTAAGTTTGTATTTTAACTCATGATTAAGAATTATAATTTCAAAATTTTAGATCATACTCATATCATACGAAAATTCTCTGCGTCAAACTTTCAAGTGAAAAAGTGCTAAGTTCTTGAGTGATTTTCAAAGAGAAGAGTGAACTTGATTCACCACTTTTCAAAGAGTGTTATACATCTTCATACACAAAATCATCATAGTTTTTCACCAATTTCTATGTATCTTAGTGAGATTCATGTGTGTGGTTTTTGTAGCTAATCTTAGAGTGATTTAATTGCACTTAGTGAGTGCATCACAACTCAAAATTTTTGTTAGTCATTTGAGATAAAAATCACCCTAGCTGCGGTTAGGTTGATTAGTGTTCTTCACCACATATACAAGGGTCTTGAAAAGAATCAAGAATCGGCTATGACAAATTGTGAGTATGTGTGGTATCTGAAAGAGGCGAGAGAAGGTCAAACCGCATTGCCTGGCTTAAATTTCTAGAAAGGAGTGCTTGTAGAAATGTCAAATTGGAACCTTGTTTGTAATTGACATTAAACTTTCTAGTGAAGAAAATCTCCCAAACCAAACGAGAGGACTGGATGTAGTTTACAAGTGGACCCGCAATCGAACTAGGAGAAAATTCTTCGGCTTATTCTTCTCTACCCTTATCTCGATTATTTTTATGTCTTTACATTTTTTGAATTGTTACTGGATTAGTTTTATTGATTCATTACTTGCCCAGTAATTGATAAATGCGTGGGGCATTATGTGAAACTGATGTATTTTGGTAAAGATTTAATTTTCGGGATATCGGCCGTTAAATAATTGTTTTCTAGAATATCAAGAATTTCCAAGATAATCGATTAATATTTCTATTAATCGATTAAGACATTATTGTCATTAATCGATTAAAAACCTTGATAATCGATTATACAAGGTATTTTTAAGAAAGTAAAATTAACCAAAAAAATTGGTAACTTTGTAGTGCGACACTTATTCATCCCCCTCTAGGTGTGTTTATACTCTAAACGTACCCAACAATGGTATCAGAGCTAGTAAAAAAGTGCTAGCTTGACTGCTTACTTCGTTGATCCAAGGGATATCACTATGACTTCTACCAACCCTTTCAGTGGTGATGGTGCATCCATCAACCGTCCTCCGGTTTTTAGTGGCACAGGGTACGCCTACTAGAAGGTTCGAATGACAATATTTATCGAGGCCACTGACACGAATATTTGGGAGGCTATGGTCAATGGACCCTACATTCAACTCCATGTAGTGGAAGGAGAAATTGAAGAGCCTTTGGAGTGAAGATGAGAAAAGAAAGGTTCAAAACAATTTAAAAGCAAAAGAACATCATCACTTTGATAAGTGCCAAAAATACCCAATTTTCATATACTTTTCATGGCACTTATCCTTGGATAATATAGGAAAACCAACTTAGTTCAACACTTTTTGGATAAAATATCACAATCTTGGATATATAATTTGTATATTTCTTTTGTATTGTATTTTGTAGGATTTAGGTAGAAATGAGAAGAATTTATCAAAGGCATACAAAGTGCTCAAAATAGGCCAAAATGCTCAACACATAAGCATGACTCATCCGAATTTGGCTTATATGGAGTCAACATGAAGCTGCTCATTAAGCAGCTTAGCTTGGACCAAACCCACGCCCAGCATGACCTGGACACCAACCTAGCACGGTCAGACCAAAATTACACGGTCAGAACCAACCTGGCACGGTCAGAACACAAGCTTGGTACAAGCCAAGCTACTCAAGCACACAGCTTAGCGAAGCACCTAGACAGCCCAGTGTGGAACTACACTCCTAAACATGTTAGTAAGCACCATGCCACATCACAACCAGCACGATCAGATCTGTTCAAGCATATATCTCAACGATGATACATAGGCGCTTAGCGGTGTGCACCCAACAACTTAGTCAAGTTCACTTAGCCACCAAGTAACCGTGACATCATGCATGACCTCACTTCAAGTTGCCTCCATAAGCTTTTCAGAGGTATCTCACAATAGCTGAGCCAAGTAGCCCACCATAGCTTAGGTGAGTCAGCTCAAGCAGGTCACTAAGTTGCTTGGCCATGTGACCAAACCAATGCTGAAGGGTGTGACAACCTACTCCGACGAGTGGCACAACTATTATTTAGTGCATTTCATAAGGTTTGAAAATCATCTTATCATTGTAGGACACTAGATGAAGGATTTAGTAATGATGTTTGGAATTAACCAAAGGTATAACACATCACTTGTAATGTTTTCAAAATAAATTAAGTGTAGAAACAAATACATATTTCGAAACCAATTTCCTCCTCAAGAATTTGTCCATAATAATTGTTTTATGATTATGTTTACTTGTCAATATTTCTTAAACAAAATCAACCAAAAAGATGTTTAAACATTATTAGTAATATAACATGTTTATAATAATATTTTATTAGGCAATTCCTTGTGGTTCGACATAACCCTATACTATACTACAATTGAATCTTTAAAGAGATGCAAATGTAAAATAGTAAAGTGTTAACTTATAAATTTTATCTATTGACAAAGAAAGAAACCTTGAATCAAAGTTAAATTTAATTCATAAGTTGTATCTTTGTGATGAGGAAAAATACACAATTATAATGAGTGATCTAACTATTAACTTTTACTTTCAGTCATTTACATTTCCGCATCTAACATTTATTTTCTGTCATTTAAATTCTGCAACTAACTATTTATTGCTTTATTTATTCTTTTTACCAACCTTCGAAAGAAGTAGTATTGTTAACTTCTAACTTTATTCTTTTGTCATTTTATTATTCTTTGATATCAACCTTTCATAAGAAATGGTATGGTTAATTTAATAAAATGAGACCGACCTTTATGGTAAGGTTAAAAGGAACCCGAAAAGGGAGTAAATAAATAAAGTCACTCACTAATTAAATATTACTCATTATCACTTGTATTAATTTTCTAAATTCATACCATTAAACAGGCGTTGGAATTTATTCCAACAATGCCGAGATCGTATGAAATTGTTAATAATTCAATAAAGTTAAGTTTTTGATTAAATGAACATTCTTGAAACCATTATAACGGCGTTGGAATTTATTCCAACAAAGCCGAGATGGTGAGCAAAGAATCGAACTGTCATTAAATAAAATAATCAGAAACTTGATGCTTAAAAATAAAGCAAGCATCAGGAATACAAATCTTTCAACACGCTTCAGCAGTATCTTATGACGAAATGTGGGATATTTTACAAGTTATCCACGAGGGCACAAGCAAAGTGAAATGCACGCGACTAAATGCTTTGACGAATGAATATGAGTTGTTTAGAAAGTATCGAAATGAATCCATTAGCGATATGCAAAAATGCTTTACTCATATCATTAATTATTTAGTTACATTAGATAAATATTTTTCCAAAGGTGAACTAACTAATAAAGTGTTGAAATGTCTTGACAAGAATTGGCAGCCAAAAGTGATCGCCATCGTGGAGACCAAGGATCTCGATTCGATGTCGTTAGCGGCCCTTTCAGGAAAGCTCCAACAACACGAGATGGAGCTAGGATGTTAGACTTTAAATGAGGAATAATACAAGCGCAAGAAAGGAATTTCTCTTAAGGCTTCAACATCCCAAACTGAAGAGGAGAAATGCTACGAAGACTCTAACCCCGATATAGGTGATGAGACCTTGACCCTCTTTGTCAGAAAAGTCAACAAATTCTTGAAAAGAAATGGGGTGATAAAAAGGTTTCCACGAAAGGAAGGAAAAGACTCAACTCGTAGAAGAAAGACTCCCAAAGAACGTTCTACTTGCTATCAGTGCAGAAACGTTGGACATATGAAGTTCCAATGCCCAATCTATCTGGAAAAGGTTGAGGGTGAAAGAACACGTCGAGGGAGTTCAAGTCAAAGAAAGTGTACATCATATGGGTTATAAGTGCCAAAAATACCTAATTTTCATACACTTTTCATGGCACTTATCCTATGCAAAACCAACTTAATTCAACACTTTTTAGATAAAATGTCATATTGTGGTTGTATATTTTTGTCCACCTCTTTTCCAAATCTTTGTGTGAAGTTTCTAGGAAAAATTGAAGAGAAGAAAAAAATCAAGAAATAATCAAGCAAGGAGGTGTCCACATAAGCCACTTTTAATGCACACATGCAAAGCTAAGTGCTTGACCACAAGCATGGACCAACAACATGAAGCTGCCAACTAAGCAGCCTAGCTGGAGACTTAGCACTGCCCAGCTGACCAGACACCAACTTGATTCGATCAGACACAAGCCTCACATGGTCAGACTTAAGCATGACACAAGTCAACCTGTTGAAGCAGGAAGCTCAACGTACACCTTGGGACCACCCAGCTGAAACCACACACCTTGCCACAACAGGACAAACTGCTCAAGCAGGTAGCTCAACATGGATACCTAAGCAGCTAGGCGGACTGGACCCAAAAGGGTCAACTTGACTTAGCCACCAAGCAACTTTGACATCATGCATGACCTTGCTTGACAAGGTCCCTGAGCACTTTTCAGAGTAGCCCACAATAACCCGATCAAGTAGCTCACAACTAGCTTTGGTGAGTCAACACCAAGCAGCTGATTAAACTGCTTGGTCATGGACCAAACCCATGCTGAAGGGTTTGGTGGTCCTAGCATGGGAAAGCAGGTGAGCCAGGCGGTGACCTGGTTGCCTATAAATAAGGCATTCACATTCCATTCAAACATAAACTTCAATACACATTATTCTTCTTCACTTCCTCTCTCTAGAAATTCTGGTCACAGTTCTAAGCTTGTTATAGGTAAATTCTTGTAATGTTTACATAGAATTCAAGAGGAGAAAAACATATGGCAAATGTGATACAAACACATAAATTTGTCATCTCATTTGGGTCCAAAAGCATTTCATCCTTTGATAGATGGCTTATGCTTCTATACATTGATTTGGATGATGTTGTAATTTTATTTCTTTTCCTCATTTGTATCATCTTTTGATTTCAATACATTCAAGTTATTATTTTTTGTTAAGTTTTGATTCTTTGAGAAGTTCTTAATGCAGTTTTAGCTTGATCACCTAAAACATGATTTAAAGATCCAAAAATGCTTCTTCTTAAAGTATTGACAAGTGAACTAAAAAATATAACCTACACCTTAGTTCACTTGCCATATCAAGTATCTATTTTAAGCAACTTATATTCAAAGCTAAATAATGTTAATGGAGCCTAAAGTAGGGTGTGACAACCTACTCCGACGAGTGGCTCTTAACTATTATTTAGTGTATTACATAAGGTTTGAAAATCATCTTATCATACTAGGACACTAGATGCAGGATTTAGAAATGGTGTATGGAATTAACCGAAAGTATAACACATAACTTGTAATGTTTTTGAAAATCATTTGAGTTTAGAAATAATTCCACGATTCAAAGCAATTTTCTTCTCAAGAATTTGTGAATATTAGTTTATGTTTCCTTGTTAATATTTTTATGCAACATAACTTAAAAATCATCAAATAAGTTGTTAATCATTATTTTTGCTATAATATACCTATATAATCTTCTTCTAATGCAATTCCCTTTGGTTCGACAAAATCCTATATTATAGTACAATTGAATCTTGAAAAGAGATGCAAGTGTAACATAGTAAAGTGTTGACTTATAAATTTTATTTGTTGAATAAAATATTCCTAAAGCATAACTTCAAACCAATTCATGGTTTGTAACTTTGTACATTGGAATAATATGAAAAAGAGTGCAATCTAATCAATGGATTGTTACTTAACATTTACTTTCTCTCATTTACTTTCCGCAACTAACATTTACTTTCTGTCATTTACTTTCCACAACTAACATTTACTTTCTGTCATTTACTTTCTACAACTAACATTTACTTTCTGTCATTTACTTTCTACAACTAACATTTACTTTATGTAACTACCATTTACTTTCTGTCAATTACATTTCCTCAACTAACATTTGTTTATTGCTTTATTCTTTAGTATTTATACCAACCCTTCGAAAGAAGTGGTATGATTAACTTCTAACTTTATTCTTTTTTTCATTTGTTCTTTGATACCAACCTTTCATAAGAAATGGTACAATTAACTTAATAAAATGAGATCGACCTTTATGGTGTGGTTAAAGGAACCTGAAAAGAGAGTAAATAAATAAAGTTATCAAATAAATAAGTTATTCATCACTCATCACACTAAAATAAAATAAACTTGCAAGGCAACTGGGATCAACCTTCAACAAAGTGACCTTTTGTTGTTGAGGGGGGACCGTGATAAGTGCCAAAAATGCCTAAATTTCATACACTTTTTATGGCACTTATCCTTGGCAAAATTGAGAAAACCAACTTAATTCAACACGTTTTGGATAAAATATCACAATCTTGTATATATGCTTTGTATATTTCACTTTTATTATATTTTGTAGGATTTACGTGGAAAATAGAAGAATTAATCAAGTGCAAGCAAAATGCTCAAAATAGGCCAAAATGATCCACACATGAGATGCTTAATCTTGACGTGGCAAGCTTTGTGCTTAGCCTTAAGCATGCTCAACAAAATTTGGCATATGTGGAAAGCATGGAGTCAACATGAAGCTGCTCACTAAGAAGCTTAGCTTGGACCATGCCCACGCCTAGCTGACCCGGACACCAACCTGCACAGTCAAACTCAACTCGACATGATCAGAACACAAGCCTGGCACAAGTCCACCTACTCAAGGAGGCAGCTTAGCGGAGCACCATGACCGCCCAGCTTGGAACCACACACATGACTAGATTAGCAATCACCAAGCCACCTCACCATCAACACGGTCAAAGCTACTCAAGCAGGTAACTTAGCGGTGCGACATAGGAGCTTCACGATATGGACTCAGCAAGTGGGTCAAGATGACTTAGCCACCTAGCAACCATGACTTCATGCACGACTGCACTCCAAGTAGCCTCCATAGGCTTTTCTGAGGTAGCTCATAATAGCTGGGAAAGTAGCTCACAATAGCTTGGGTGACTCAGCCCCAAGCAGGTGACCAAGCTGCTTGGCCAAGTGACAAAACCGATGCTGAAGGGTTTAGTCAGTAGGTTGGCGGTGGAATTGAGCAACTTGGCTGTGGCAGAAAAATCCTATAAATAGGAGGCACTTCAAGGCTTAAAAAATTAATTCATACACATTCCACTTTACACATCATCTCTCTCTCAAATCTGAAATCCTATCTTCTTCTACACTTTCTTCTTTGTAATTTTTTGGAGAATTTCTACTGCGAAGTAGTTTAGGTAAGTTTTTTTTTTTGTAGTTTCTCCTTTTTTCAAGAGGAGAAAAGAGATGGAAAATGTGATACAAAAACATAATTTTGTAATCTCATTTGGGTCCAAAAGCATCTCATCCTTGGATAGATGGCTCATGCTCCTACATATTGATTTGGATTATAGTGTAATGTTATTTCTTCTCTTATTTTGGATCATCTTTTGAATTCAATACATTCTAGTTATTACTTTTGGTTAAGTTTTGATTCTTTATGAAGTTCTTAATGCGGTTTTAGCTTGATAACCTAAAATGCTTATTCTTCAAGTGTTGACAAGTGGACTAAAAAGTATAACCTACACCTTAGTTCACTTGCCACATCAAGCATATATTTTAAGCAACTTATGTTCATGGCTAAATGATGTTAATGGAGCCTGAAGCATGGTGTGACATCTGACAAGTGGAACTTAACTATTATTTAGTGTATTACATAAGGTTTGGAAACCATCTTATCACTCTAGGACCTAGATGAAGGATTTAGAAATGATGTGTGGAATCAACCAAAAGTATAACACAAAACTTATAATGTTTTCAAAATCAATTGAGTCTATAAATAATTCCATATTTCATACCAATTCTCTCCTCAAGAATTTGTACATATTAGTTGTTTATGTTTATTTGTTTACTTGTTAAAATTTCATAAACAAAATAAAACCAAAAATATGTTCAAACTTAATTAGTGATATAACATGTTTATAATAATGTTATATTATGAAATTCCTTGTGGTTCGACATATACCTATACTATAGTACAATTGAATCTTGAAAGATATGCAAATGTAAAATAGTAAAATGTTAACTTATAAATTTTATTTGTTGACAAAGAAAGAAACCATAATCAAAGTGCAATTTAATTCATAAATTGTATCTTTGTGAAAAGCAAAAATAAACTTTCATAATGAGTTATCTAACTACTAACTTTTACTTTCTGTCATTTATTTTCCACAACTAACATTTAATTTCTGTCATTTAAATTCTACAACTAACATTTATTTATTGTTTTATTTATTCTTTACCAACCTTTCATAAGGAAGAAGTTCGGTTAATAAAGGAAAACGAAAATAAATATCACTCATTATCACTTGTGCTAATTTGCTAAATTAATACCATTATACCGACGTTGGAATCAATCCAACAAGGCCGAGATGGTATGAAATTGTTAATAATTCAATAAAGCTAAGTTTTTGATTAAAAGAACATTCTTGAAACCATTACACTAGCGGTGTAATTTATTCCAACAAAGCCGAGATAGCGAGCAAAAATCGACATGTCATTAAATAAATCAATTAGAAACTTGTCTCAATAACCAGTAGAAAAACTCTTCCAACAAATTGGTGCCATTGCCAGGGAATATCTAAATAATAGAAATTATTATTTACCTATATTATTAATAATCTTATACAAAAATATTATAAGTTTCTTCTTAATTTGAATTTGTATAAACAATGTAAATTACAAATATTGTTTATTCTTAATCATTAACTTTCTTTGGAAAAAACAAAAACATTTCCTTTGGTGCATGCATTGTAGAAAAAAATTTCGATCCAGAAAAAAACTCTACGAAAGAAAAAGAAAGCCCAAAGGAAAGCCAAGAAAAAATCAGAATCAATGGCCAATAATTTACAAACCACTGAAGGATCAAGGGCAGAGAACCATCCGAATATTGGTGGATTTGTCAGTTTCACATCGAGAAACATGATAAGGATTGGGAGACAACTATAGTGACGATCATGAAGCATGTCATTGTCAAAATGTGGAAGTCCACTTTGGGCAATCCTCCAAGGCAGGACCTTCAATATAATTATCCTCAAGTGGGTAATAATCAATTTAAGAGGAATTGGCCTTGAAGACAGGATAATCCTCAAAAACCACTATCACAATTCAACCCAAGGAATAATCAGTACCAACACCCAACATATGACAAAAGTGTTAAACGGGAGGACACACTAAATCAGTTCATGCATATGACATTGTCAAACCAGAAGAACATTGATGCATCTTTGAGGAATATGGAAATTCAAATCGGGCAACTAGCCAAACAACTAGCTGAAAATCAGAAATCAACAATTTCAGCTAATACAGAAGTCAATCTGAGAGAGCACTGTAATGTTGTCCTAAGGGGTGAACCAAGCTCAATTAAGTAGTAGAAGGAAGATGGTAAATTCTGGTAATGTAGGTAACATGCGTCAAGTTATTAACGTTAAAAGAGCACTTGCTGGGAGGCAATCCAATACATTTTAAATATATATACTATGTTTTTTCCTTCATCCTCTTCTTCTATATATTATTTTTTTATGACAAAAAGAAGAACAATTTTTATAATCAAAGTAAAAATTAACTATTTCTTTGAAAATAAAGATCTTTGAATTTTAAGAATAAATAAAAAAAAATTCAAAACAATATGAGAATATATAAAAATTCAAGAATGGGTTATTGGGCCAAGTCAAAATCTTGTAAAAAACTCAAAAGAGGGCCCAAACCAAGGCCAAGTCATGGTCATGACTCAACCAATTCAGTCAAACCTTGACCAAAGACCGACTGCCCAGCGTGGGTAACCAGGCGCTCAACGCATGTCTGATACGAGCCATGTGGCCTAGGGGACAAAAATCCCCTCAAAAGAGGATTTCCCTTATCCTCATATCTCCTGAATAAATAAAACTTTTGACCAAAGGTTCACATTCTTTTTAAACCCCTCAATGTTCTGATTTTAAAAGCACAAGTCATTTTCAAAATCACAAAGCTTTCAATTTTCCTAAAATCTCTCAAGTTCTTCTCATGTTCTTCATCATAATGTAAGTATCTTCTTTCTCTTTACTTTTTCGTACTGGCTTCTTCCTTTTTGGAACTTCTTGTTTGGGAATATGTTTTTATGAACAAATGAAAATATTTTTTGAGAAAATCCAACACAAAAAGTTTCAAAAAGTCACTATTTTGTTGATATGTGTATATGCTTGTTGATTATGTTTAAACTTGAATAGATGTGTTTGTTCATAATGAAAAAAAATTAAAAAAATTTCTTGACACATCTCATGCTCACACTTTCAAATGATAGAAATCTAGATTACAAACTTGAAAACAATTTTTAAAACTTTCTATCATAGTGTTTTTGGTTGAAACACATATTTTTAAATCAACATGCCTTCCAAAACTTTTATGAAAATAGATTGTGTGAAAATAGGGGCTCTTTTGGTTAAGTGGAAACATTTTAAAAGTGGTTAAACCAAAAAGAATGAGATATGTTAGAAACATGAGAGAAAAAAAATCAAAGTCATGAATTTCTTTGAATTTTTTTTCAAAAATCTACACTTTGGAATTCCATGTTAGTCGAATACTATAGATAAAAATTGGCATGAAACTAGTTCAAAAATCACCAACAATGGGAACATCATTAAATAGTCAAACATGACTATTTTTTTGAAACTTGTGCACTTTTGAATGAGGCATCACATTTTTTTTACTTTGTGAAAACCTTAAGGGATTCGACCATGAATGTAAATGTTCTCAAAGTAACAATTTTGAAGTAAAAATGAAGTTGTATGCTCTAAACAATCTCAAATCTTGATTTTAATAACTAACTCCTTTGTTTGGAAAAGAAATATTTTGTTGGGATTATAAATTATGTAGGAGTTTATGAAGGAGAGGAAAAGGAGTCACCAATGAAGATAAGAGCACCAAATTTGCTTCAAAGGATGCTAAGAAAAATTTCAAACAAATTACTCTAAAAAGTGCAACCAATTTGGAAAAGATTATCAACTTGGATGAAGATGAGTTTGGAGGCTTCACTTTCATAGTGGAGAGGTACGGTTGGCAAAACCTTGTTCAACCCCAAAATTTGTTCTCATTGGATATGGTGAAACAATTTTATGCCAACTCCATTGTTTCAAGTGAGGCAAGGAGGAATCGGTAGACATGGGTGAATGGGACCCAAATTTTTATGACAAGTACATGATAAATGACTAGTTGGGCAACCCATGGAACCCATCATCAACAAATGATCATGACTTGTACACTTATCAATTGAAGTCAAGTGCTGCATATACAGAGGAAGGTGAAGGACATGATGAAGCTTATATCAGAAAAAACTTATGTTTGGAAGGCTTGGAGCTCAATCAAAGTGGGCCAATTTTTAGATTTTGTATGACCCAAATTTCACAAATTTGGGCCATTTTTGTGCTGGCCAACATATGGCCTTCCTCACATGTCTCAGATTTGTCAATTTAACAAAGTTTTAAGTTGGGGGGAGTTGATAAGTGCCGAAAATACCTAAATTTCATACACTTTTTATGGCACTTATCCTTGGCAAAATTGAGAAAACCAACCTAATTCAACACTCTTTGGATAAAATATCACAATCTTGTATATATGCTTTGTGTATTTCACTTTTATTATATTTTTTAGAATTTAGGTGGAAAAGAGAAGAATTAATCAAGTACAAGAAAAATGTTGAAAATAGGCTAAAATGACGTGGCAAGCTATGTGCTTTGCCTTAAGCATGACTCAACAAAATTTGGCCTATGTGGAAAGGATGGATTCAACATGAAGCTGCTAACTAAGCAGCTTAGCTTGGACCAAACTCACGCCTAGCTAACCTGGACACCAACCTAGCACGGTCAAACTCAACCTGACACGGCCAGAACAGAAGCCTGACATAAGCCAACCTGCTCAAGCTGGCAGCTTAGCGAAGCACCATGACTGCCTAGCTTGGAACAACTCAAATGACCAGATCAACAAACACCAAGCCACCTCACCACAACACGGTCAAAACTGCTCAAACATGTAGCTTAGCGATGCCAGATAGGAGCTTGACGTTTTGCACTCAACAAGTTGGTCAAGGTGACTTAGCCACAAAGCAACCATGAATTCATGCATGACCTCACTTCAAGTAGCCTCCATACGCTTTTCAGAGGTAGCTCACAGTAGTTGGGCAAGAAGTTCAGAATAGCTTGGGTGACTCAGCCCCAAGTAGGTGACCAAGCTGCTTGACCAAGTGACAAAACCCATGCTGAAGGGTTTGGTCAGCAGCTTGGCGCTGGAATTGAGCAGCTTGACGGTGGCAGAAAACTCCTATAAATAGGAGAGACTTGAAGGCTTAAAAAATTAATTTATACACATTCCACTTCACACATACTCTGTCAAATACGAAATCCTCTCTTCTTCTACACTTTCTTCTTTGTCATTTCTTAGAGAATTTCTACTCCAAATTAGTTTAGGTAAGTTGAGTTTGTAGTTTCTCCTTATTTCAAGAGGAGAAAGGAGATGTCAAATGTGATACAAAAACATAATGTAATCTCATTTGGGTCCAAAAGCATCTCATCCTTGGATAGATGGCTCATTCTCCTACATATTGGTTTGGATTATGGTGTAATATTATTTCTTCTCTTCTTTTTATCATATTTTGAATTCAATACATCCGAGTTATTACTTTTGGTTAAGTTTTGATTATTTATGAAGTTCTAAATGTAGTTTTAGCATGATCACCTAAAACTGGATTTTAAGATCCAATAATGCTTCTTCTTAAAGTGTTGACAACTGAACTAAAATGTATAACCTACATCTTAGTTCACTTACCACATCAAGCATATATTTTAAGAAACTTATCTTCAAGACTAAATGTTGTTAATGGAACATGAAGTAGGGTGTGACAACCTACTCCGACGACTGACACCTAACTATTATTTAGTGTATTACATAAGGTTTGAAAATCATCTTATCATTCTAGGACACTAGATGGAAGATTTAGAAATGATGTGTGGAATCAACCAAAACTATAACACATAACTTGTAATGTTTTCAAAATCAATTGAGTCTAGAAATAATTCCATATTTCAAACCAAGTCTCTCCTCAATAATTTGTGCATATTAGTTGTTTATGTTTATTTGTTTCCTTGTTAAAATTTCATAAAAAAATCAAACCAAAAATATGTTCAAACTTTATTAGTGATATAACATGTTTATAATAATGTTCTATTAGGAAATTCCTTGTGGTTTACGAAGTGCTAGCTCAACCGCGTATTCGTGATCCTAAAGGGAAAAGGAATGGGTTCTTCAAATCCATTTGGTGGTGATGGGTCATCCATTAATCGACCACCAATATTCAATTGAAAGTGTGCATGTCAAGAGGAACACTTTGGAAAGCTCTCCTTGAATGTCATGGTTTTGATGAGGACAACTTGTGCCTAAAAGAGCTTGAAGATCATCAACAAATCAGCGTGCTTAAGTCTTTATTTGGTACTAGGCTTAGACTAGATTCTAGTTTAAGTTGAGTCGA
>NW_017718840.1:0-4015 GCF_001865875.1 Lupinus angustifolius
CCCCCCCTTCTAGGTGTATTGTAACCACTGATACCTAACATAACTATAATTTAGTGTATTACATAAGGTTTGAAAATCATATTATCATTATAGGACACTAGATGGAAGATTTAGAAATGATGTGTGGAATCAACCAAAACTATAACACATAACTTGTAATGTTTTCAAAATCAATTGAGTCTAGAAATAATTCCATATTTCAAACCAAGTCCCTCCTCAAGAATTTGTGCATATTAGTTGTCTATGTTTATTTGTTTACTTGTTAAAATTTCATAAAAAAATCAAACCAAAAATATGTTCAAACTTTATTTGTGATCTAACATGTTTATAATAATGTTCTATTAGGCAATTCCTTGTGGTTCGACATAACCATATACTATACTACAATTAAATCTTAAAAGAGATGCAAATGTAAAATAGTAAAGTGTTAACTTATCAATTTTATTTGTTGACAAAGAAAGAAACCTTGAATCAAAGTGCAATTTAATTCATAAATTGTATCTTTGTGAAAAGGAAAAATACACAGTCGTAATGAGTGATCTAACTACTAACTTTTACTTTCTGTTATTTATTTTCTGCAACTAACATTTATTTTCTGTCATTTAAATTCTGCATGTAACATTTATTTATTTCTTTATTTATTCTTTACCAATCTTCCATAAGGAAGTAGTTTGGTTAATAAAGGAAAACGAAAAATAAATATCACTCATTATCACTTGTGTTAATTTGCTAAATGCATACTGTTATACTGGCATTGGAATTAATCCGACAAAGCCGAGATGATATGAAATTGTTAATAATTCAATAAAGCTAAATTTTTGTTTAAAGAAACATTCTTGAAACCATTACACCTGCGTTGGAATTTATTCCTAGAAAGCCGAGATGATGAGCAAATAATAGACATGTCATTAAATAAACATTCAGAAACTTGCCTCAATAACCAGCAGAGAAAATGCTTTCAGCAGACCACTGCCTAACAAATCTCCTTTTGAACAATGAGACGTTCCCAAGGAAAAATGGGCTTCAAGCACATAGATGAAGAGGAGACCCAAAAAATGGGCTACAATCCCTTCGTTGAAGTTCATGTTCGGATGGTTCTGAAAACATGTCTGATTATGATGAACTGTATGTTGCATTTGTCGAGTTGCATGAGGAACTTATGAAACTTGCTAGGATAAATGTAGATTGTAAACATGTAATATGATTGCATGAAAAGAAAATAATTGAAATGAAAACTTTGATTGATGAGATTAAACTTGAAAATGAAACCCTTTATCTTATCTATGCATGTTCCTCATGTAATTGTTCTTCTAAATTATGTGAGACTTCTATTTGTGAAAATTGCGAAATGATAGAATCTGAAAATTCTATTTTAAAAGATAAAATCGTAAAGTTCACGTATAGTCGTCAAAACCTTGATAATTTACTTGAGAACACAAGAAACATTAGTAATCATGCTGGAATTAAATTCATTCATTCTAAAAAGAAGAAAACATATAGCTCAAAATATAAATATTCACAATTGTAAAATGCCTACATACTTTTATTGCGATATTGATGGTCATAATTTTCTTCATGTTATATTTGTAAGTATGGATTACCTAGTGGGAAATATGTTTGGATTGAGAGGGGGCTAGTTCCCATGGTTAATTACCTTAAGGGACCCAACCTAAATTGCGTACCAGAAAGTATCAAGTAAACCTATTTTATAGGTATGCCTTCAAAAACTTAGACAACATTATTTAAATAGTGGATGTTCAAAGCATGTGACATATGGAGACAACCACCATGGGTAGATTCTTGGAGTTGGAAAAGTTGGAATTACCTCTCACTCTATCATTGAAAATGTTCTCTATGTCGAGGGACTTGAGGAAAATTTGTTGAGTACCATCCAACTTTGTGATGTTGGGTCCCACAAGGCTCTGTCACTCACCTAGAAGGGGGGTGAATAGGTGATACGGTACACAATTACCATTGCTCTATAAAGAAACAGAAAACACAAAATTATACATTGTTTAATCATTTAAACACAACTATAATCGATTAACTCGTTCTGCTGTTAATCAATTAACTAAACACCTTAATCCATTAAATAGTTCTTGTTCAATGAAAACAGTTTTCTTTCGATCTCCAAGATTACCAAGATTCGACTAAACTTATATGCACTTATTACAGAAGATTAACAATAGTAAATGCACAATACATAATATGCAATTAACATAGAATTATAAGCTTGCGAAGTTAAGTAAATCAAGTAATACTGAAACGTAAAAAGATAAGGGATAAGAAGAATGAGACACATCTTTTATCTTTTTTCGTTTGTGGGTCCACTTGCAAACTACATCCAAGCCTCCCATTCTGATCTTGGGAGATTTTTCTTCACTATGGAATCTTAATATACTTTTACATACAACCTTCCAATACAAGATGCAAGACGCTACTTTCTTAATCTCTATGAACTTGACAACCTCAGTTTGATCTCTCTCTCTTGCCTACTAAGATCTCCTATCTTTTCGCGATTGGGACCCAACCAGGTATCGTTGAATACCAAGCCCTCTTGCTACTTGTGAAGACACACCTAACAATAGCTAGGATTTTTCACAAACCTATTCTCTATCAATAGAGATAATAATCACACTAAGAGAACATGTTGTTGCCTTGTCTAACAATTCTTTCAAGTTATGTGTGCATCTCAATGTGCAGATTTAACCACTCTTCTTAGAGTCTAAGAACCCTTCTATAGATCTCACAATTACAAAACAAAAAGCGTGAGTTGCAAGGTTTATTTTTAACAAAATATTTGACAATTAAGCTCAATGGGTATCTTTTAAAGATTCACCCTTTTCTTTTTCTCAAAAGAACACTTTGAAAATCTCTCTAAAGATATGAAAGTTAGAGCTTAAGATTTTCTGAACAAAATGTGTAATCTGTATTACAATTATGTGTTCTAACTATATGAATAAAAAATTCATGTATGATATTATTAATATGATCAACATTATGGGATATGAAAAACTTGGGTTAATATACCATTCAATTTTTAACTGCAATTAATTGATTATACTTAGACTTAATCAATTAATAGGTTCTTGAAAATAACAAAAAAACAGAAGTAGTAACACCCCTTAATTGATTAAACTAAAAGTGCGCATGTCAAGAGGAGCACTTTGGAAAGCTTTCTCACTATATGTTGTGGTTTTGATGAGGACAACTTGTGATTATAAGAGCTTGAAGATCATCAACAAATCAACGTGCTTAAGTCTCAAGATTGGTATTAGACTTAGACTAGTAATTAGTTTAGGTTGAGTCTAAGGCTTAGGTAAACTCAATACATGTCTCATATGCATAAAACATTAAATCGTTTTATTTGAGATATGTCATTCATAATATGTTCATGCATCACATATATACATGTTATCTGTGCATTCTAGGCATAAACTTAGTGTTGAACATGTATAAATTAAGTGCATAACCTATTTGAGTTCTGCAAATTGAAATTACACTTGGAAATATGCAATTAATCGATTAAGGCATGTTTTAATCAATTAACATAAGTTTTTTGAAAAGTTGTTGAAACTGAAAACTTGGAAAAACTGAATCAGTTACGTTTTTGAAACACGTTAATCGATTAACCAAGGTCTTAATCGATTAACTGGGCTGCTGAAGTGATTCTTTATAAACTGCGTTTTTAGAACTGAAGCCCTAACTTGCATGTCGCATTTTTAAGAGAGTTAAAGCATATTTCGTTTTAATTGTTGCATCTATATGACATTGCATTTATGAGATTAGAAAAGAGAGAATTCTATGCTTTAGGATTGAGAGGCATTTCATGTTTAATTTATCATCATTTCACCTCGCATGTTCATGCATTCATTGATGTTTTTTTGAAGATTTTATATTCTGTAAAATCTGTTTTCAATTAATGCATTATCATTTTATATGAGACTTGTGTTAGAGTTGTAGAGTAAGGTCTTAATTGTTAAATTTGAGCATTGTAATTGCTTTAGATCACTCT
>NW_017718841.1:0-544 GCF_001865875.1 Lupinus angustifolius
CTCTCTCTTTATTGCTTTAATCGATTACGTTGTATAGTTGTTTTAATTGCGATATTCTGTTTCTATACTATATTGTTGTAACTTTGATATATTTGTAAGCTCTGTATATTCGTTTCAATCACGGTTGATTTTCGTGCAAGAAACCGAATATGTTTGTGTAATCTGAGCTGTTTTAATCTATTAAAGTGATTACGTTAATCGGTTATTTCTATTCTGTTAATCGATTAATCTGGGGTTATTTCAGTATAATTTTTCGTTTTCGAAAAGCGGATACTAGGTGTATTTTAGCCACTGATACCTAACAACTTGCATACTTGACTAACTTCTTTTGCCAAGTCCGGTCAAGTACAAACCATAGCATACATCAAGCAACCCACTACACTGGCATATGGAACCTTTGACATGTATTTATTCTCTTCATCTGTCTTTGGACACTGATCTAGGGAAAGCTTGAAGTGATTTGCCAATGGAGTACTCACTACTTTAGCATTGCTCATATCAAATCTCTCTAAGATCTTTTCAACATAGCTTTGCTGGGAGAGCC
>NW_017718842.1:0-13994 GCF_001865875.1 Lupinus angustifolius
ATATGGTCATACCTCATATTCATGTTACATCAGAAAGTATGGTATACCTAGTGGCGTTTATATGTGGATAAAGAAGGGAGATGACTCCCCAATTACTAACAGAAAAGGACCCACTATCAATAATTGGGTACCTGAGAAAAGCAAGTGATCTTTTTGCAGGTATGTCTTCGAACACAAGGGCAGAAATGGTACCTAGACAGTGGGTGTTCGAGACATATGACAGGTGACAGATCAAACTTCCTGGATCTTTCACTTAAAGGTAAAGGATACGTCACGTACGGAGACAACAACAAGGGAAAGATCCTTGGCACCAGAACAGTTGGTAACTCATCTCAGACTCTTATTGAAAATGTTCTTTAAGTTGAAGGATTAGAACATAACCTCTTGAGCATAAGCCAACTCTGTGACAAAGGTAACCGTGTATCTTTCGATTTTGATTGTTGTATTATTCGTTACATTTTATCTAATAATGTTAAATTTGTTGGTCATCGTATAAATAATATTTACATGGTTAATTTGGATGATGTCACTACCTTATTTTCAAAATGTTTTATTTCTAAAGAAGATGACATCTGGATTTGGCACAGACGTGTTGCACATATCCATGTAAAACATCTAGATAAATTATCATCAAACGAACTAGTTGAGGGGCTACCAAAACTAAATTTTAAAATTAAGATATGTGCTTTGGGTTTTTGTCTCTTGGTGTCTTACCATAATTGAGATTTAGTGGATATTCACCAAGGCTTGGAGGTCTTGAATTTAGACGAGAATCTTGGATGGGGCTGGATCACGAGAAAGGTTTTCTTGGGCAATAGGCATAGTCAAACCAAGGTTAGAGGTTCTTGAAATTCAAGAAAGAAGCGTCTAGAGTCTTATAATTGAATTGGTGTATGTAACAATACAAAGGTTTCAATATAGTGAAGAGAAATCTCCCAAGATCAGAAGGGGAGGCCTGGATGTAGTTTGCAAGTGGACCCGCAAACGAACCAGGATAAAAATCCTATTGCGCAAGTTGTTCTCTCTCAATCTCTTTTATAATTCAAGTTGTTTTAATTCGTGTTTGAAGCTGATATTTTGCATACTACTACTGTGCCATATCCTTGTAAATTAGGCATAAAAATATATGTTGTATCTCTGCTTGTTTTTTGGTAAATAACTGTGCAAGAAGCTACTCTGCCAATTATGTTTCTGATATGTTTTAATCGATTCAGCCTACTGGCTAATCGATTATCTGGGCTGTTTTCCAGAACCGAGTTTTGGTGCGAGAAGCGGTAATTGATAACCGCTACACCAATTCAACCCCCCCCCCTTCTAGGTGTGTCTAGACCACTAATACCTAACAAATGGTATCAGAGCTAGTACGACATGCTAGCTCAACCGTATCCACGTGATCCTAAGGGAATTAAATGGATTCCACCAACCCCTTTTGGCGGTGATGGCACATCCATTAACTGCCCTCTCGTATTCAGTGGCGAGGGATACGCATAGTGTTAAGTCCGAATGAAGATTTTTATTGAGGCCATTGATTCGGATATTTGGGAATCTGTAATCAACGAGCCCTTCGTCCGACTAGACTTAGTGGATGACAAACTGAAAGAAAAACCTAAAAGTTTGTGGATCGATTAGGAGCGCAAAAAGGTTCAGTACAACCTACGCGCTAAGAATATAATCACATCAGCCCTATCATATGACGAATTCTTTCGGGTATCTCAGTGTCAAAGTGCCAAGGAGATGTGGGACACTTTACAAGTGACTCATGAGGGCACTAGCAAGGTCAAGCGCGCCATGCTGAATGCGCTGACACATGAATACGAATTATTTCGTATGTTACCGAGTGAATCTATTGGCGATATGCAAAAACGATTCACTCATATTATAAATCATCTTGTTGCACTTGATAAAAAAATTACCAAAGGAGAACTTACTAACAAAGTTTTATGCTGTCTTGACAGGATATGGCAACCTAAAGCAACGGTTATCATGGAATCCAATGACCTAGATTCAATGCCTTTGGTGACATTGTTCGGAAAGCTACAAGATCACAAGCTTGGATGCTTGACCATGCATGAAGAGTCAGACCGCAAGAAGAAAGGCATATCTCTTAAAGCTACAACATCACAACCTACTGAAGAGATAGATAATGATGACTCTGACTCTAACATTGACGAAGAAACATTAAACCTTCTCGTACTAAAGTTTGGGAAATTCTTGAAGAAGAAAGGAGGTTTCAAACGTTTCCAAAAGAAAGAGGCGCGCGACTCAGCAAGAAAAGGCAAGAATAAAGAGCGCTTCACTTGCCATGAATGTGGTAAGTCGGGACATATGATATTTCAATGTCCCACTTACCTAAAGAAGGTTGATTCAGAAAAGAGCAGTCCCCGGGACTTCAAATTGAAGAAAGCTTTTATTGTCTGGGATGTAACGGAGGAGAAGACAACATCAAGCACCTCATATAAAGAGGAGATCGCCAAGCTATGCTTAATGACTAGAACAGATGAGGCTTGCGGATCAGGTAGTACAAAGGATGCTGATAATGAGGTATATTCTGACACTTCATCCTCTTCTGATGACTCTCCTTCGTATGAGGTTTTATATGATGTGTATGTCGGAATGCATGAAAAACTAAAGAAATTAGCTAGGATTAGTGCCGATAGAAAACGGGTAATCCTACTAAATGATCAAAAACAATTATCACTACAGAGAGAATTATATGAACTGAAACTAGAAAATGAGACTTTAGATCTAATTTTTTCTTGTATTTCATGCGACTGCTCCAACGATAAATTATGTCAAACAACTACCTATGAATCTTGCGAGGACTTGAAAAATGAGAATTTAAAACTTAATGAAAAACTCGCAAAACTTACAGAGAGTCAAAACCAATTAGATACCTTGCTAAGTAAAACAAGAAATGTTGGTGCCCATATTGGATTAGGGTATATCCCCCCCATTACGTAGAAATAGACCATATAGGAAACTTCTAACTCGTACTAATAAAAAGTCTTATAATAAAAATAGAGTTCCTACATGTTTCTATTATGGCACACATGGCCACACCTCTTACTCCTGTTACATCAGGAAATATGGGATACTGAGTGGTGTTTACGCTTGGGTGAAAAAGGGAGATAACTCCTTGGTTACTAACAGTAAAGGACCCAATATAATTTGGGTACTTGAAACCAGAAAATGATCTATTTTGCAGGTATGTCTATGAACACATGGATAACATTGGTATCTTAACAGTGGGTGTTCGAGACATATGACAGGATATAGGTCAAAATTCCTAGATCTGTCATTGAAGGAAAAAGGTTTTGTCACATACGGAGACATGAACAAAAGGAAGATCCTAGGCACCGGAAAAATTGGCTACTCAACAGATACGCGACTTATCAAATATGTCTTACTAGTTCCTAACCTTAAATAAAATCTCTTGAGTATTGGTCAAATGATGAAAAAGGCTACTCTCTCCACTTTGAGGGAGATATATGCAATATATATGATATTAATATAAAGCTTCAAATAGCCCAAGTTAAAATGGAGAAAAGAAATAGAAGTTTTCCAATAACTTGGAAATATGCTACTAACATCGCAATGAAGGTTCAAGTTGATGAATCATGGCTTTGGCATCGAAGATTTGGTCATCTTAATAATCGATCCTTAAAGCTATTATATCATAAAATAATGATGAAGGTTCTTCCGTGCATCCAAGATAATGAAGGAGCTTGTGAAGGATGTCTACTTGGGAAGCAACATATACTACCTTTTTCAAGTGGGAATGCTTGGAGAGCAAAACGCTTGTTGGAGCTCATCGATACTCGCGTATGTGGACCAATGAGGATGCCATCACTCACTAATAATAGGTACTTCATCCTCTTCATTGATGACTTTTCTAGAATGACATGGGTCTATTTTATAAAATAAAAATCAGACGTCTATAGAGTATTCACGAAGTTCCAGGCTTTTGTCCAGAAGCAAAGCGAGAAACATATAAAAGTACTCAAAAGTGATCGTGGCAAAGAGTACAACTCTCAAGAGTTTGATAAATTTTGGGAGGATGAAGGCCTAGAGCGTCAACTCAAAGTTGCTTAAACTCCACAACAAAATGGGGTGTCTAAAAGAAAAGACCACACGGTCATGGAGATGACTAGATCGATGCTATGATTGAGGAAACCAAGATTTGTCTACTTTATCAGTAACAGAACTAATAGGCTCTCTAGAAACTTATGAGCAAAGATTGAGTAGACATGATGAAGGTTCATTAGAAAATGACTTTCAATCAAAGCTCAGACTAAGGTCTCAGAATAAAGAATATGAAAGAAGAAATAATATTGGCACAGAACATCTAGAAATAAGGAGATTTCTAAAGATTTCTCTAGAAACAATCAAGCAAAATATCCTCCGTGCGGCATATGCAAGAAGCCATGCCATTCAGAAAAATATTGTCGATATCGAGGAAAGATACAACGCCAATATTGCAAAAGATTTGGGCACGCATAGCAAAATTGTCGCAACAAAAATAATCATCAGGTCAATTTCACTGAAGAGTGTCAACATGACCAACAAGTATTCTATGCCAACCAAGTCTCTAGTCGTGATAAAGAAGAAAACTGTTACTTGGATAGTGGTTGTAGCAACCACATGACTAAAAATGGGAGCTTTTCAAATGCATTGATGAATCTGTCAGAGTGGAAGTTCGATTGGGTAATGGCACCATGGTTGAGTCCAAAGGCAAGGGCATTGTCATGGTGGAGACACGATCAGGTACGCGATTTATCAAAGATGTTTTACTGGTTCCTAACCTTAAATAAAATCTCTTGAGTATTGGTCAACTGATGAAAAAGGCTACTCCCTCCACTTTGAGGGAGATAGATGCAATATATATGAAATAGACCAAGTTAAAATGGAGAAAAGAAATAGAAGTTTTCAAATAACTTGGAAATATGCTACTAACATCGTCATGAAGGTTCAAGTTGATGAATCAAGGCTTTAGCATCAAAGATTTGGTCATCTTAATAATCAAGCCTTAAAGCTATTATATCATAAAAGAATGATGAACGATCTTCTATGTATCCAAGATAATGAAGGAGCTTGTGAAGGATGTCTACTTGGGAAGCAACATAGACTACCTTTTTCAAGTCGGAAAGCTTGGAGAGCAAAACGCTTGTTGGAGCTCATCCATACTGACGTATGTGGACCAATGAGGATGCCATCACTCACTAATAACAAGTACTTCTTCCTCTTCATTGATGACTTTTCTAGAATGGCATGGGTCTATTTTGTAAAAGAAAAATCAGAAGTCTTTACATTATTCAAGAAGTTCAAGGCTTTTTTCGAGAAGCAAAGCTGGAAACATATAAAAGTACTCAGAAGTTATCGTGGCAAAGATTACAACTCTCACGAGTTTGATAAATTTTGTGAGGATGAAGGCATAGAGTGTTAACTCACAGTTGCTTACACTCCACAACAAAATTGGGTGTCTGAAAGAAAAAACCACATGGTCATGGAGATGGCTAGATCGATGCTCAAGGAGAAAGGTTGGCCAAACACCTTTTGGGCCGAAGTAGTTTACACAGTTGTCTACATAATGAACAAATGTCCAACAAAAATAGTTGAAGGTAAAACTCATATAGAAGCTTGGAGCGGTAGAAAGCCATCAGATAAACATGTAATAGTCTTTAGATCCATCTGTTATATACATGTCCCAAAAGAAAAGAGACACAAACTAGAAGACAATACGATAAGAGGCATCTTCTTCGGATATAGCACACAGTCAAAAGGCTATCGCATATACAATCTAGAAACGAATAAACTTATCATCATTCGAGATGTTGAAGTTGATGAAATCGTCATTTGGAACTAGAATGAAGGCAAGATTGAGAGACACAACATCTCCATACCAACACAACAACCACAAGTAACTAGGGAATTAGAAGAAGCAACAGAAGATCTAGGTACGCCAACTACACTCCCACATGAACAATGCCTTCCTACATGGAGATTTGCATGAGCAAGTTTACATGACCATACCTCCTAGATTGAACAACACTCAAACCAACAAAGTCTGCAAACTTCAAAAATCCATATATGGGCTTAAGCAGGCAATGGTTTGCCAAGCTCTCCAATTTCCTCATTAAAAATGGCTACCACAAGGCTAGAGGTGATCACTCATTATTCATCAAAAGGTCCCCTAAAGGTTTAATTACTGCTATTCTGGTATATGTGGATGATATCATCCTAACTGGGAATAATATTGATGAGACAAATGAACTCAAACATATCCTAGATAGAACTTTTAAGTCCAAAGACTTAGGTGACCTAAAATACTTTCTAGGCTTTGAGATTGCTAAGAGCAAAGCTGGCATCTCTATGAACCAAAGAAGATATGCCTTAGAGATAATTTTTGATGCATGAATGATTGGATGCAAACCATCCACTACTCCTATGATTCCTGGAGCCCACCTTCATCAAGATAGCAGCACCCCTTTTGATGATCCCTCTGCCTATAGAAGATTAATTGGAAGGTTAATATACCTAACCAATACTAGATCTGATATCACCTTCTGTGTCAATCAGTTGGCCCAATTTATGGCTTGTCCTACCAGTTTTCATCACACTGCTGCCATGAAAGTCCTTAGATATCTAAAGGCAACTCCTGCTCTTGGATTATTCTTTCCTGCTGACTCTGTTATTCAACTCAAAGCATACAGTGATAGTGATTGGGCCTCATGCCTAGACATCAGGAGATCAGTTAGTGGATACTGCATCTACCTTGGTCAATCCTTGGTTTCTTGGAAATCCAAGAAGCAAAGAACTATTTCTCAAAGTTCTTGTGAGGCTGAGTACAGGGCCTTAGCCTTAACAACTTGTGAAATTACTTGGCTCAATTATATCCTTGAAGATTTACAATATAATTACTCTATGCCTACTTTGCTTTATTGTGATAATCAATCTGCTATTTACCTTGCTTCTAACCTTGTTTTTCATGAAACGACTAAGCATATTGAGATAGATTGTCATACAATTAGGGAGAAATGCAGCCAAGGTTTGATTAAACTTCTGCCTGTTCCTACTCACCTACAACTTGTTGATACATTAACAAAAGCTTTAGGACCAGCTATATATAAAAACATACACACCAAGCTGGGTCTCCTAAGCATATGTTCCCCAACTTGTGGGGGGGGGGTATCAAAATTAATTGATCATACTATTAACAAAATTGTGTGCAATTTTCCTAAGCATAATGATGCCTTGATAACCAAGACCAAACAAGTATTGTCCACAATCAAAATTGAGGAACCATCCCACTTGACCAAATCTGATCAGATGCACCAAGCCAAGGCGCATCAGTGCCACGCTCAGACACACCAGATGCAATATCAGTGCCACGCCCATGTGCATTAGTGCCACGCCAAGGTGCATCAGCGCCACGCCTAGATGCACCAAATGCATCAGCGCCAACCCAAGGCGCATCAGGCCTGCCAGGACCAGAGCAAGGCGCACCAGGCCAGTGCCCAACAGACGCACCAACACCTAGGCAGGGCGCACCAGATTCAGACCAAAAGGGATCAACACCAGGTCAACCCTGTCTTGAACATGCATCAGGCTTCTCAAGCCTGCCATGAAGGCAGGACCGTTCAAGGCACTCATCAAACTCAAATCCAGACCAAGCATAACATCCTAAGCATAATCAAAGGCTTAAGATTAATGGGCCTTCCTTTACTTGCAGCCCAAGCAATCATTGCTTTAGTGACTTTTACCATGTTTAACATATGTAACACGTGATAATTTGTTAGTTTAAGTAGTTAGACAAGTTTGTTAAGTTGTTATTGTTATTTCCCTTGCCTATAAGTTTAGAATTTCATCTTTGTTAATCAATTAAGTCTTTCTAATAAAAGATCAAGAAGCTTTTCTCTTATTGTCATCTCTTGTTATTCAAGAACTTCTCCATCAAGAAGATGTTTTTTATTCTTCGATTCATCCTTTCTTTGAATACAGAATAACAATTTATTTTTGGCAACTATCTTTAGATGTGGACGCAACACAATAATGAACAAAAGAGAATTAGATCACAAACAATATAATTTTTGGATAAAGCAACCACAAGGAAAGAAAATTTACACAACAATGTGTAATTACAATAACTTACATATAGAGGATAATCATTGTAAATCTTGATAGAACTATATGCACATGTAATAGGAAAACACAATTGATCCATGTAACTAGACTGATGCGTAGACAATTTTCTCATCAAAATCTTCTCATCGAAGTTAAACCGCAACTAGCTGCCAGCGAGAGGAGCAATTGGGGCAAAGACTAAATTGAATCTAAATTGATTCCCTCAAGAAATGCCAATGGTTTTTCCAAGCAACCAAAGAACCAGTGACAGCTCGATACCAAATATGGTGTGGAGCGTGCTCCTATCCAAAATAAATCCAAATACTGTAATCCCTGCTCTATTATTCTCAAAATAATTCACTGCAAAAAAGAATCATAAAAATGACTCAATAAGCATGTATATATTGTTTTTATTTATTTTTAATATCAAACATTATTTAAGTATTTCTTAGATTATAATATACACAAGAGCTCCAATGCATTCTAATCATGTAACCTTTCTTCAAAATATAAAATGTATGAAATTTAGGGTTGGACGATTGGGGAAGGATGAGTTGTTTTCTAAAGGATAAGATATATTTTTATTTTTTATTTTAAGTAATGCAAATCTTATACAGAAAGAAAAATATGATTAATCTGGCATGAACTAGTTCAATTAATAAAATCATATTTGATTGACCATTAGTGTCTGCTATATCTTCTTGAGTTGGTAAATTGGTTTATGACCACCTTATATTTTAACTCGGTTAAATGCTAAATAAATATACACTTCATGAGAGTGAATTACCAAGAGCTTGTCTCTTCTGTCTCAAAATATAAAAGAAGATAATTGGGTTGATAAAAATTACCAAGAGCTTGTCTCTTCTGATAAGAGATGGTGCTGTAAGCGTAGGAGGGGATTAACTTGGTAGTATTAATCTCATCTTCCTCATCACCTGTTTCATCAGCTTCGGATTCCCCATCTGTCCCCACAATAGGAAAGCTTCTCTCGTTGGAAATTTGAGCTGTTAGTATGTCACCTTGGGCACCTCCATCGAAGGAATCCAACGTTGCACATACGTGCCACTTTGCTGCAAGGCCTGTGATGTCTTGTGCTTTGTGTGTTATCTTTGTTGCACTACGTAACAAGATGCACAACGCAGAAAGAAGCGTCATCGAGCACAGCTGCACCATAATATAACCCCTTCATGAAGTTAGGTCATATTTGATTTACCTATTTTCTTTTTATTACTGAATATTTTGCACTGCTTCGATCTTGTCTTTTTCAATTATTCTTTTAGTGGACTATGGAATAAAAAAACAAGAATAGAATATTTTAATGCCTTACCCTTTACATTAATGCAACTTATCACAATTGCATAAAAATAGACACGTCTTCATCTTACTTCAAATGATTTCAGTATCATATACACTTGTTTATTGAATTCAATGAAATCATGAATGTACAGCTAACACAGGTCGGCTTATACATGTCAAGTTCATAGAATAATTTCACTAAATAAAATCAAAAGAGATGGAGAAGAAAATACAGTGACAAGTACTTTGACCAACTTCACCTATCTTTGTATTTATTTAATTTGACATTTATGCGTCACAAATTTTATCATTTATAAGCAAACATATATGAATTAAATTAAATACTTCATTACAATCACTACAAAACTTTGATAATATTTTTAAAATATATAGTCATTATTAAATATTTTGTCTATTTTTTATCTTTTTACTCATTGATTAACAAAATTTAATTAGATGAACCATTAGATCAGTAATTACATTAAAATTTATTATTGTAAAGACTATTAATTATAAAGGTTTTCGACGGTTCAGATTTGATGGTAAAACATATTGAGAGAGGAGAAAACTTACCGCAAGCTCACCAGTTTTATAGATGTTGAACTCATTTGTAGGCTTCGTAGTAAGAAGCAAACATGCAAACTGGCTTCCTGTGACCAATACTAGCGCCAGTAATATGAACGCGCGGTACCTATGACTTATGATTCGCAGGTGTCTTCTGATCCTAAGATGCTCTGTCATCACTGATGCCACATCAGAGTCTACATGGAAGAAATTGGCAAAGTCTTGTAGTCGTAGGATCTGAAGGTGGCAGATCAAACGGAACAGAACACACACAAGAAAGATTACAGTTGTCCGATACAACCATGAACACAGCTCTAATATGCATGCAACCGCATCACTTAGGTACACGTTCCCAAGGAAGGGGATTTGTGTAGCTCCAGAGGCGTACCACCATATCTTGTATGCACCCTCGGCCACGAAGCATGGTCCCACAAACCATGACAAGATCTTCAATGACCTCTGTCCCACATACACATAAATAAGATTTAATTGCTTGTATTATTTGCATAACATAGAGTTTTAAGGAAAATGTAATGATATTGATTTTTTCATTGTATGATATTTTTTAATGAGACTTCATGCTAATCTGATATCTGTGGTCAATCTATAGAGCGTTAATACAATGGTTGGACAAGGCATGATCAAATGCTAATAGTTGATCCTTGGAATGACAATTTTTCTGAGGCATAACTAAAATTCTTTGCACTGTATACCGTTTCCTTGAGTAAGTCATTTTTGTTTATGTTTTGTTCTAATACTTAAGACTTACAAATCCTATTGCTAATAGTTTTCTAGAATAAAGCATAAACTAGAAAAAGAAGCATAAAACAGCGTTGAAGTTTAACTTGAAAAATTTCATACTAATACTGTTTTGATGGGGATATATTCCATAATTCCCACTTCCATCAACAGTTTTCCGTTGGTATTTGGTAATGCACAAAATTTAGTGAGTTATTTAAAAATCCATTTCACGAAGGAAAAGTGCAAAACTAAAACCTCCAAACTGTTGCCCCAAAAAAAGATAGAAACAAAATAAAAGTAATATATTTTCTCCCAATTTCAGTATGATAAATATATATAAGCATAAAATATGATCAAGTGGTATGTTAAATATTTAATCGGTTATCACATTCACCTTTACTTACAATTTGATTTAATTACAAGTAACACTTGTGATTTCATACATTAAACAATTCACTTCACTTTTGTTCATATTAATATTGAAAAATGAAAAGTAGTATAGAATATCACATATAGGAATAAGGAAAAAGTAGCAAAAACAGAACAAGGAGCGAAAGGAAAGTAAAGATAAAACATTCAACAATTGAAACTAAGAAGCAATTGAAGGAGATGTAGTAACTCACATTCAATTGTGCCATATAGTTCATCCTAACGGTTTCGCTCTCATCACAAAGCTTATCAAAGAACAAGAACCTTCGGAGGCCATATTTGCTAACAAACCTGGCAAGGCAGAGGAAGGAAAGAGCGGAAACAGAGGTGAGGGAGAGCTGAACGACAGCGTCAAAAGGGCGGGAGTGTTTGGCATCACAGGAGGGACAGGCAAGAAAGAAATGGGAAGCGGCGGGGATGGCCACCGCGAAGAGGAGGAAGACGAACCAAGAGAGAGCGGCGGTGAAGGGGTTGGATTGGTCCACACACATCCATCGGAGGTAGGATCGGAAGCTGTGGAGCTCGTCGTTCACGTGAGAAACGGTGCGGGTGTACTTGCTTCTTTTTCGCTCTAATAGGGTCTCCTTATTCTTGTTCGTTATGTCACCCATGGCTAAAATAAAACGAAGAAGTGACCGTGATTGGTTTTTCCCATTGTCAATTGTGTTTGTGAGTATAAATAGGTTGGTTGAGTAGTGGAAACGAATACGAGCAACCAAAAATACGTGTTTCTTTTTTTGGTGAGTCATAACCAACAAATTAATTTTTTTAAACGTCGACAGTTTTATAAATTTGCTTCTCCCGTAACAAGAACTTTTTCTTTAAAAAAATATAGTTTAAACAAATTGTGAGGGCTAGGAAGTGGAGTACATCTCTTGCTATAAAAATGTGTTATTTTATATATTATTATTTATGATCGTTAAATAATATATTTATTTAAAAAATTTAATAATTAAATATTTTTTTAACTAATTTTTAGTAATAGTGACATTTGGAATCATATATTTTTTAGGATGGAAGATATATGGGTCAATTCTAAGGATGTATTGCATACTTTCCCACAATCACGGGTCAGATAAATTGTTGTAAATAAAAAAAGACAAGACATTAGCTGGTGATGGGAACACCACATGGGAAGTGTAGAGGAAGGAAGTGGGGAACCAATGCAATGCACCCACTTATGTACCAATAATAATAAATATAATCAGAAAACCCCTGGCTTTTGGTAGATGCAATTTCTCTATGCAGTAATAAGCAATAAATAAAAGAAAGGAAATTGAAACCTGGCTGAACCTCATTTGCAAGATTACCTTCTTTGGAGCCATTCTATTTCCTGATATTATTTGCGAATACAAATGATTAGTAGGCAGAGTATAGCCTGTTTCTAATGACGGTGCTGGTTAAAAGTAGTTGTGCAGACCAGACACTTAGATTGGCAGCTAGCAGAACTTCATATGCTTGAGATTCAATTCAATTCTTAGGAAATAGAAAAAGGAAGTTTAATTTCTTTGATCTAGACAAAAAACTACTACACAGCCTAATCTAATTTTATAACTATGACTGGAATAAATAGCTTATTCCAAGGTTAAACGTTGGTCTACTGGTTAATTTTGTGCCATGTGGATATATTTACTCGATCTTAGTGTGTGTACATTTTTTCCAAATAGTTTTTTTGCAAATGAATATACATATACATGTATGGTTAGTAACATTGACTACACAGAGAAGCAATGTGTATTTCAAGTGAAAGAGGGACAAATTCATATGGCTGAGAGGAACTTTTATTTAGACATCTAATTTTGTTCTTGGAGATTAGTATCTTGTCACTCAAAAATAACTTCCAAAATAATTGAAAAGACTTCATCTTCGTCATCAACATCCTCAACCACAACCTCATCATTAGTATGTTGTGTACCAAACAAAAATGTGGTAGTTGGATCAATAACTTTAAGAGGCTATATCATTTTTTCCCTGAACAAAAATATCTCATCAGAATGTGTATGGTGTACGTGTAGAGAAGAGAAGAGTGTTTTGAGACGATTGTACAATGGGCTGGCTACAACCATAAAAAATAAATTTTATACCACACCAAAAACTTCAAACTTCAATTATGTTGCCGATTTTAATAAAATATAATAAAGACAAAAAACTCCAATTATGTTACTGATTTTCTTTCAAGAAATTTAAAATAAAACCAGAAAACTCCAACCACATTGGAGTTTTTGTTAAAAATTAAAAAAACACCAAAAACTCCAATCTCATTGGAGTTTTGGTTAAAATATTACTAAATAATATAAATTCCACTAGAGTTACAGATTCTTATATGTTTTATGGAAAAATAAAACTCAACAATTATATTACCGAGTTCCCAAAAAGTACACCATTTCTGTAATAAATTAAAATGTGAAAGTGTGCATGTCAGGAGGAACACTTTGGAAAGCTTTCTCACTATATGTTTTGGTTTTGATGAGGACAACTTATGTCTATAAGAGCTTGAAGATCATCAACAAATCAACGTGCTTAAGTCTCAAGATTGGTATTAGACTTAGACTAGTAATTAGTTTAGGTTGAGTCTAAGGCTTAGGTAAACTCAATACATGTCTCATATGCATAAAACTTTAAATCATTTTAGTTTTGAGATATGTCATTTATAATATGTTCATGCATCACATAAATACATGTAATATGTGCATCCTAGGCATAAACTTAGTGTTGAACATGTATAAATTAAGTGCATAACGTATTTGAGTTTTGCAATTTGAAAATACACTTGGAAATATGCAGTTAATCGATTAAGGTATGTTTTAATCGATTAACATAAGTTTTTGAAAAGCTGTTGAAAC
>NW_017718843.1:0-217 GCF_001865875.1 Lupinus angustifolius
TTGTTAAATTTGAGCATTGTAATTGCTTTAGATTATTCTATGTTTTTCTTGTAAAAAGTGTTGTAACTTTGGGAATCTCAAGGTGTCTTACCACCAACGAGATTGTGTTGTATCTTCATTAGCTCAGAGTTCTTGATAGAAAGAATAGGTTCTTGGATGGGGCTACACCACAAGAAAGGTTTTCTTGGGCGGTAGGAAGGGAGTCAAACCAAGGGAT
>NW_017718844.1:0-510 GCF_001865875.1 Lupinus angustifolius
CTATTCAACCCCCCCTTCTAGGTGTATTTTAGCCACTGATACCTATCAAGTGGTATCAGAGCTAGTACGAAGTGCTAGCTCAACCGCGTATTCGTGATCCTAAGGGAAATATAATGGGTTCTACAAACCCGTTTGGTGGTGATGGTTCATCCATTAACCGACCACCGATATTCAGTGGTGAAGGGTATGCCTACTGGAAGTCCGCATGCAAATTTTTATAGAAGCCATTGACTCGAATATTTGGGAATCCGTAGTCAACGGTCCTGTCGTTCCACAGCATCTAGTGGACGATGAACCTAAAGACAAGCCTAAAAGTCTATGTACCGATGATGAGCGCAAGAGGGTCTAGCATAACCTACGTGCCAAAAATATCATCACATCGGCCCTATCCTATCATGAGTTCTTTAGGGTCTCGCAGTGCCAAAATGCAAAAGAAATGTGGGACACTTTACAAGTGACTCACGAAGGCACTAGCGAAGGCAAGCGCGCAAGATTGAACGCGCTGACCCA
>NW_017718845.1:0-391 GCF_001865875.1 Lupinus angustifolius
AAAAGTTTCAAAAGAAAGAAGCGAAGGAATCAACAAACAAAGGCAAGAATACCAAAGATTGCTTCACTTGCCGCGAGTGCGGAAAAGTAGGACACATGCGATTTCAGTGTCCAACCTACTTGAAAAGGGTTGATTCAGAAAAGAGCACTCCGAGAGAATTCAAGTCTAAGAAAGCCTACATCGTATGGGATGTACCTGAGGAGGAAACGACATCAAGCACCACTAGTGAGGAGGAGTCAGCAAACCTATGTCTGATGGCTAGATCTGACAACGATGTGAATTCAGACTCACACGAGGACAATCATGAGGTATATTCTGACACCTCATCCACTTCCGATGACTCACCTCCTTATGATGTTTTATATGAGGCTTATGTCGAGTTACATGAGGA
>NW_017718846.1:0-398 GCF_001865875.1 Lupinus angustifolius
GTTTGATTGTGTAGGTTGATCGTAATAACTGCTTCCAAAATATTAACGCATCATATCAATCAGTGCCAATACAATCTTCAAGCAAATTCATCAAACAATTGGTGTAGTGTTTTGTCATCATCAAAAAGGGGGAGATTGAAAGTGCGCATGTCAAGAGGAGCACTTTGGAAAGCTTTCTCACTATATGTTTTGGTTTTGATGAGGACAACTTGTGTTTATAAGAGCTTGAAGATCATCAACAAATCAACGTGCTTAAGTCTCAAGATTGGTATTAGACTTAGACTAGTGATTAGTTTAGGTTGAGTCTAAGGCTTAGGTAAACTCAATACATGTCTCATATGCATAAAACTTTAAATCATTTTAGTTTTGAGATATGTCATTTATAATATGTTCATGCA
>NW_017718847.1:0-17732 GCF_001865875.1 Lupinus angustifolius
AGCATATTTTGTGTTAATTGTTGCATCTATATGACATTGCATTTGTGAGATTAGAAAAGAGAGAATTCTATGCTTTAGGATTGAGAGGCATTTCATGTTTAATTTCTCATCATTTCATCTCACATGTTCATGCATTCATTGATGTTTTTGTGAAGATTTTGTATTCTGTAAAATCTGTTTTTAACTAATGCATTATCATGTTATATGAGACTTGTGTTAGAGTTGTAGAGTAAGGGCTTAATTGTTAAATTTGAGCATTGTAATTGCTTTAGATTACTCTATGTTTTTGTTGTAAAAAGTGTTGTAACTTTGGGAATCTCAAGGTGTCTTACCACCAACGAGATTGTGTTGTATCTTCATTAGCTTAGAGTTCTTGATAGAAAGAATAGGTTCTTGGCTGGGGCTACACCGCAAGAAAGGTTTTCTTGGGCGGTAAGAAGGGAGTCAAACCAAGGGATAAGGTTTTTTAGTTTCAAGTGAATGTCTAAGTGTTGTAATTGGAAGAATTGCTTGTAAACATTATGTCAATTATAGTGAAGAAAAATCTCCCAGATCAGTCGGGAGGCCTGGATGTAGTTTGCAAGTGGACAAGCAAACGAACTAGGATCAAAATCGTGTTGCAGGATTTTTCTTTCTCTCTCTCTTTATTACTTTAATCGATTACTTTGTATAGCTGTTTTAATTGCGATATTCTGTTTCTATACTATATTGTTGTAACTATGATATATTTCTTAGCTCTGTATGTTCGTCTCAATCTCGGTTGATTGTCATGCAAGAAACTGAATCTGTTTGTGTAATCTGAGCTATTTTAATCGATTACGGTAATCGATTATTTCTATTCTGTTAATCAATTAATCTGGGGTTATTTCAGCATTAATTGTTGTTTTCGAAAAGCGGATACTCTGACCGCTACACCTATTCAACCCCCCCCCCTTCTACGTGTATTTTAGCCACTAATACCTAACAAAAAGATGCACTAAGACCATAATATGTTGTCCAAAGTGCACTAGTCACGTAAACTTTCCATCTAGAATGGATGGCGCATAGGGTAGTAGTAAGTATTGTTAGAAATTCAATCAACAAGAATATAAATAGGTGTGCAAGAGGTTTTAGTTTTGAACCACGAAACTGATGATACCAAACCAAGCCATAAAATGTGCTTCGATTCGGATTCGTGGTTCAATGTGGTTATTTTTAAGGAACCATCTATTAGGTATCAGTTGACAGAACACGCCTAGAAGGGGGGTTGAATAGGTGTCGTAGTTACCAATTACCGCTTTTCGCATCAAAGCCCTATTATGAAAAAAGCCTCAGTTAATCGATTAACACTAGCCAGTTAATCGATTAACTCACAGAAAACAGCAAGTTGCAGAATGACTTACTGCACAACCACTCACCGATATTCAATAACAGATAAAGCATATATTTTTGAACAAAATTAAACTAGATATAGAAAATTAACAGTATCCAAAATATCAGCTAATATTAGGCAATAATACAACTCGAAATGTAAAGAGATTAAGGATAGAAAAAGTCTGCAACAAGGAATTTTAAACTGGTTCGTTTGTAGTTCCACTTGCAAACTACATCTAGGCCTCCCCTTCTGACATCGGGATATTTTCTTCACTAATATTGAATCGAATGTATTTTTACATGCAAACTTCCAATACAAACACTTAGACGCTCCCTTCTTGATCCAAGAACCCACTTTCTTGGTTTGACTATTCTAATCACCTAAGCAAACATTTCTTACGAGCTAGCCCCAGCCAAGAACTTGTTCTAAAATCAAGACCTCTAAGTCTTGGTGAAGACTCACTGAATCTTGTAGGTGGTAAGACACCAAGAGACAACTTCCCTTATTACAAAAAAAAAACAATACTAAAACAGAGTATTATAAAACACAATTTGCTCAAAATATTACAATTGAAACTCAGCTAAAAACCTATACAAAACTCACAATTTAACATGAATACGTATGAGTTCTTTAATAAGCAGAAACACATAATTTCTATCATAAAATTCTCCTACAGAAATGCAAGAATCATGCAAGAAAAGATAGGAATATTTAACATATTAAACTACATGCAATAAGATGACAATTAAAGCCTAAGCACGATACTATCTCTCACTATCTCACAATGCATTTCACTCTGCCTATTGACACAATTAAACACGAAAAATATGCAACTAGCAATTATAAAAATGAATGATATGATGTATGGTACATGATCTAAAAACACAGTTTATATAGAAAACCTTTCTGAGACCAGTTAATCGATTAAGTGCCATTTTAACCGATTAACGGGCTGTTGAGAATAACTGTTTTCAGGTTTACAGTTATCTGTTAAAACCGTATTCACGTTAATCGATTAACAACTTTCTTAATCGGTTAACTGACACATTTTTCAGCTAAATGATTAAATGGTAAAAAACCTATATGATATGCTTATCAACTATACATGTTTTACCAATATATTATACCTAAGATGCACAAGTAACAAGTATGATTAATGCATGAACATATAATAATCTATATGGAATGTCTCATATAAATGAAATAATTATTCTTAAGGCTTGTGAGAATTGCGTCTAGGTTTACCTAACCTAGACTCAATATCTGAGGCACACATCTAAGACTTCTAAAAATAGCTCTATTTAGGAACCTAGTCTAGATATGAAACCCTTGAGTCCACGACATGTTGATTTGTTGAGTCATCTTCAAGATTTCACTAAATCCTTGTATTCATCAAAACATATCCAATAGTGTTATACTTGACACCTTGTCTTCATCAAAACATGGTTATAGAATGCATGATTGTTAATTTCAAAGTTAAAGCGCATAGCTAGACAATGGAATATGAGTAGTATTTACAACCGCCAAACACATCAAACAACAAAGTAACCTTTTTCCCCCTTTTGATATTATCGAAAAGATAAACTAATCAATGTAGTCAAAAGTAAGAAGAGTTATGTAATGATATCAAAAATGTAATCAATCAATTAATTTGGGAATTTAACTAATTAACCAGTTGAAGGAACCTTGAACAAATGCACTTGTTGACAAACACTTCATCGATTAAATATTTATGTTAATCGATTAAATGGATAGTACATAGTAAATGAACACATTTAATGGCATGGAAGGTTATACAAAAACTAGTTAAGCATAGAATGATCAAGCATTAATATCATAGCATGTAAACAATAGGCTTAATCTAACAAGATAGAGGGAGATAACCAATCATGGTCAAGTACCATTAAACATACATTCATACTATATATGACATAGATACACATATCATATATGCAATTTAAAACAAAACCAGTAACGATTCTAGTTCAATATCATGCATATCAAGTGATAACAGTTCAGCAAAAGTAGATAGTAACTATTGCAACCCAATAAAAGCAAAGAGAAAATATGTCTCAAGAGTACAAAGCAACAAAATCCTTAAAATTAGTCAATAGAAGAGCTAAACCAAAAGCAACCTAGGGTCTAAGGTTTTCTAATCTAAGGATGCGGAGGAAAGTTTCTGTCATCAGGAACTGTCAGACTACTATCTCGCTTGATGAGGACGCTCAGATTTTCAAATTCTGCATAAAACCTATCATTTTGTGCTTCAACAGTGGTTTGAACAAAGCTCCTCAAGAACTGATAGTGGTTATCAATGTAGGCGACCTGATGTTCCTCAAATTGCTCCAAGTCTATATGGTAAGAATCCTTCAAAGACTGGAAACGTAGATTCATTATATTATTCAGCCTTTGCTCCATAGCATCCAACTGAGCTAATCCAAAGGATGATTCCTACGGTGCGTTTTCAGCCGACTCCCCCTGAGTTCCTGCATTATGATGATTCGTTCTTGCCTTATCCTCATCTCCAGATAAGTCTAGATCCACAATATTGTAATCCTCTTGGTATTGCCAAGTATTCCCATACTTGTAAATACCCATCTTGTGGATCAAACTTTCCCTAACAAGGTGATCTTTATCAGAAGACTTCATGATGATGGTGTGAGACACATTAATATGCAGATAATAAATGATCCTCGAAATGAATATCCTATAGGATAGCAACTTCGATTGAGAAGTAGACACACTATACATGACCTTAAGGATCTCCTCAGGCTAATTAACCACAACATTTTCCTTAACAACATACATGAACCTCAAATCATTCACGGTGGGCTGTGCATGATTTGTGTTCCTCTGAACCAAAATGTACACTATCAGATAGTGCAACAACCTATTTTCCACAGATAATGACCCAAGTTTTGTTAGTTCTCCTTGGATGTACAGATGGAGACCTCTCAAACATGACTTATAAATCTCAGCAGCATCAAATGAATTCTTAACCCAATCACAATCACCAATGCTAGCGCCATTGGTGGACTAACCACCCACATTCATAAAAATTTCCTCACTCAGCTCAAATAAATTTCCAGAAACCATAGACAACCGAGTATGTTGGTTTCCTTCCTTGAAACTTTAACAACCGAGTCTCTTACAATATGAGAGAGTAGTAGGGGTCTCCATGGTCCTACCTCACTTGGATTCGAAGATGAAGCAATAGGAGTCCTTCATGCGTGTTGAGCATTTGTCTTAATACTTTTTGAACGACCTCTTTCCATTTTTGATTGCAAAACCGAAAGAATTGAGAGGTGTAGGAGGATTTTGGGAGGAACCTAAACTTATGGTTTGGAATTGGGGAAATTGGGTTTCTTTGAAAATTTGAGAGAAATTGGGGTTAAATGAACTATAATATGGGTAGAGGGTGAGGTTTAATCGTATTTTAAGCTAAAAGTTCAGATTATGTTATTGACTTTGAGATTTAGAGAGAAAAGGGGATAGAGATGAATTGAATTTTTTTTCCAAAAACGCTGTTGTTTTTACTTTATCTGCTGTCGTTAGTCGATTAAGAGTTGTACTTAATCGATTAATCATACTTAAAATTCCGGTTTTTCAGATAAATAAGCCCAGGTAATCGATTAAGATGAGACGTTAATCGATTAAATTTCGTGGAAAATAAAGTGTTGGCTACTGGAACTCATTCTAATCGATTAAGACTCATGGTTAATCGATTAACAATCATCAGATTTGTAGAATCAAGTAGATTTTTGCGTTTTAGAAGCATGCAAAGATTTCTAACATATATCAAGCAATTTTAAGCAAACACACATACATATAGAGCTTATTATACTAGACCGTGAATCATATTAGGAATAGAATGAATTCAACAAGTATTCATTTTGAAGCATATTAGACATTTAACATGCGAAGCACATAATAAAGTGTTAGACGATTTATTCAGGATATTTTTTATCAAGGATTCCAAGTTCTCTTAGAAGAACATAGAAAGTATCTCGTGAGAGGGGCTTGGTGAAAATATCAACTAATTTCTTAGTGGTTTCAACAAATTCAAGCACACAATTGCCTTTTTGAATATGATCACACAAGAAGTGATGTCTAATTTCTATATGTTTGGTTCTCGAATGCAAAACGGGATTCTTGGATAGGTTTATGGCACTTGTATTATCACATTTAATGGGGATCTTTCTAGATTAATACCAAAGTCCTTAAGTTGCTGCTTCATCCATATGATTTGAGTGCAACACATACCGGCGACAATGTATTCAGCTTCGGCGGTGGACAAAGCAACACAAACTTGCTTTTTACTGTGCCATGCAACTAAGGAACTGCCTAGTAAGTGACAAGTCCCACTAGTGCTCTTCCGGTCCAACTTACATCCAGCGAAATTGGAATTGGAATATCCTACCAAGGATAATGAGGCATCCCTAGGATACCATAATCCCATATTTATTGTTCCTTTTAAATATCTCATGATACGTTAATCTTTAGGTAATGCTTGAAATATGGCACACATGCAAATACTAAACATAATATCCGAGTGGCTCACAGTCAAATATATTAAAGAATCGATTATCCCTCGATACTTGGTTAGCTTAATAGCTTGTCCCTTCTACACCTATGTCAAGTGGACGCCATAGGTGTAGAAGCTTCTTTAAATTTTTCCATGTCGAACTTTTTGAGTAACTCCTTGCAGTACTTCGATTGATGAATGAAGATGCCACTTTCCATTTGTTTAATTTAAAGCCCAAGGAAGAAAGTTAGCTCACCCATCACCGACATCTCAAATTCTCCCTGCATCATCTCAGAAAATTCTCTACAAAGAATGTCGTTAGTAGATCTGATAATTATACCATCAATGTATATTTGAACTAATAATACATGATCATCTAATCTACAGATAAAGAGGGTTGTATCAACCATACCCCTCACAAACCCTTTTTCGAAAAGGAAAGAGCTCAATTTGTCATACCAAGCTCTAGAGGCATGTTTCATCCATAAAGAGCCTTCTTAAGCTTATATACATGGTTCACATATTTAAAATTTTCAAAGCCGGGAGGTTGATCAACATACACCTCCTCTTGAATGTAACCATTCAGAAAGGCGCTCTAACATTCATTTAAAAGAGCTTAAAGTTCATAATCGATGCAAAGGATAGAAGCATCCCAATGGCCTCTAATCTGGCTATAGGAGCGTAGGTCTCATCATAATCGATGCTTTCCTCCTGGTTTTAGCCTTTGTCCACTAAGCATGCCTTATTTCTTCTGATCAAGCCAGATTCATTTAGTTTGTTTCGGAAGACCCGTCTAGTACCAATCATTGGATGTTCTTTTGGCTTAGGGACCAAGTCCCATACATTATTGCGCTCGAACTGGTTTAGCTCTTCTTGCATAGCTATACCCTAGTGCACATCCTCAATGGCCTCATCGATGGTCTTTGGCTCGATTTGAGATACGAAATCAACGAAGTTACAAAAATTACGTAAAGAACTAAGGGTTACCACCCCCATAGAGATATCACCTATAACTTTGTCATGTGGATGATCTTTCTTGGTCTTCCATGCGATCAACAAGTCCTGATGCTCATCTTGGATGATTTTCTCAGCTTCTTCTTCTTTGTCTTGGTCCATGTCCTTAGAGTATGCTTCTTTCTTCTAAAACACCTACAACATCAGTAGAAAATACCTTTCTCTTCTCTTTTGTAGAAGATTCATCAAAATGAACATGTACAGACTCTTCTAATTGCATAGAATATTTATTAAACACTCGATAAGCTTTACTATGCAATGAATACCCTAAAAATATTCCCTCATCCGCTTTTGAGCCAAATTTTCCTAACGCTCTTTTTCCATTAGTTAATATAAAACATTTACATCCGAAAGTAGGAAAATGAGCAATATTAGGTTTTCGGCCTTAAATGTTCATAAGGAGTTTTCAAAAAAGTAGGCCTCAAGAGTATACGATTTATTACATAGCCAACAGTATGCACTACATCAGCCCAGAAGTACTTAGGAACCTTTCTTTCATTCAGCATGGTTCTAGCAAGCTCCTATAGAACTTGATTCTTCCTCTCAACAAGTCCATTTTGTTGAGGGTACGAGGAGCTGAGAACTGATGCATGATACCATGTTTATTACAAAATTTGTCAAACTAGTGGTTTTCAAACTCGCCTCCATGATCGGATCGAATGAATACTATTTTAAGATTAAACTGATTTTGAATTTGTTTGGCAAGGTTTTTAAAAGATTTGAATGCATCACTCTTAGAAGATAAAAATAGTGTCCATATGAATCTAGAGAAATCATCAACAATTACTAAAGCATAAAGACTACCACCAAAACTCATTATTTGTAAAGGTCCAAACAAGTCCATATGGAGAAGCTCAAGAGGTCTTGTTGAGGATATTACATTCTTTTTACCAAAAGAGTTTTAAACTTGTTTACATTTTTGACAAGTATCACAAGTTTCATGAGTTTTAAAATCAACTTTTGGCAGACCCTTAACCAAATTTTTTTTAGACAGTTTATCTAGATGTTTTACATGAATATGAGCGGGGCACATACGCCAAAGCCATATATCATATTCTTTAGATATAAATTTTTTTGAAAATAATGTCGTGACATCTTCTAGGTTAACCATATAGATGTTATTAATACAATATCCGACAAATTTGACCTTATTAGATAAATTGTGACAAATTATGCAACACTCAAAGTCGAAAGATACATGATTACCTTTGTCGTAGAGTTGGCTGATACTCAATAGATTGTGCTCCATGCCTTCAACGTATAGTACATTCTCGATCACTACCTAAGTTGAGTTGCCAATTGTCCCAGTGCCAAGTATCTTTGCTTTATTGTTGTCTCCATATGTGACAAACCCTTTTTCTTTCAATGACAGATCTAGGAATTTCGATCTATCACTCGAACATCCTTTATATTGGGTCCTTTTCTGTTAGTAACCAGGGAGTTATCTCCCTTTTTCATCCAAGCATATACACCACCAGGTATACCATACTTCCGTATATACCAAGAGTAGGAAGTGTGGCCAAGTGTGCTACAATAGAAACATGTAGGAACTTTCTTATTATAAAACTTTTTATTTGGTCGAGTTACATGTTTCCTATATGGTCTTTTCCTATGCATAGAGGGAATATATCCTAATCTAGTATGGTCACCAACATTTCTAGTTTGACTAAGCAGAGTGTCTAATTGATTTTGACTCTCTATGATTTTTACGAGTTTTTCATTAAGTTTCAAATTCTCATTTTCAAAGTCTCGCAAGACTCATAGACAGTTGGTTGACATAATTTATCATTTGAGCAATTGCATGTATTACAAGAAAATATTAGATCTAAGGTTTCATTCTCAAGTTTCAGCTCATCTAATTCTTTCTGTAATAAAACTATTTTCTGTTCGTTTAGAAAGATTACTCTTTTTCTATCAGAACTAATTCTAGCTATTTTTTTAATTCTTCATGCAATTCGACATAAGCATTGTATAAATCCTCATTCGGAGGTGAATCATCAGAGGAAGAAGATGAAGTATCAGAGTATACCTCATATTTACCTCCTTTGAATTTGAGTCACAAGCTTCATTTGTTCTGGTCATCCTCTTCATCTGAGGTGCTTGATGTATTATCCTCCTCTAGTATGTCCCAGACAATGTAGGCCTTCTTTGACTTGAAGTCCTGAAGAGTGCTCTTTTCTGAATCAACTTTCTTGAGGTAAGTAGGACATTGAAATCTCATGTATCCTGGCTTACCACATTGGTGGCAAGTGAAGCGCTCTTTGTTACCTTTGCCTTTTCTAGTTGACTCACACGCTTCTTTCTTCTGAAAATATTTAAAGCCTCCTTTTCACACGAGAAGGCTCAACGTTTCATCATCAATATCTGAATCAGACTCAACATCTTCTTTCTCTTCAGTAAGTTCAGACGTTGTTGCTTTAAGACACATGTCTTTCTTCTTGCAGTCTGATTCCTCATGCATCGTCAAGCGCCCAAGTTCCATCTCGTGCTCTTGAAGCTTTCCAAATAATGTTGCCAAAGGCATGGAGTCAAGATCCTTGGATTCCATGATAGCTGTAACTTTAGGTTGCCATATCTTGTCAAGACAACGCAAAACTTTATTAGTTAGTTCTCATTTGGTAAAAAAGTTATCTAGAGCAAATAAATGGTTTACTATGCGTGTGGATCGCTTTTGTATGTCGCCGATAGATTCACTGGGCAACATACGAAACAACTCGTACTCATGTGTCAAGGCATTCATCCTGGCACGCTGGACTTTGCTAGTGCCTTTGTGAGTCACTTGTAAAGTGTTCCACATTTCCTTAGCACTTTGACACGACGAAACCTCAAAGAATTCATCATATGACAGGGTCGATGTGATGATGTTTTTAGCATGTAGATTGTATTGAACCTTTTTACGTTCGTCATTGGTCCATAAACTCTGAGGTTTTTATTTCGGTTCATCGTCCACTAGATTCATTGGGACAAAAGGCCCATTGACTACGGATTCCCAAATATCCGAGTCAATGGCTTCAATGAATATTTTCATCCGGACTTTCCAGTAGGCATATCCTTCGCCATTGAATACGGGAGGGCGGTTAATGGTCACAAAGTTCAGTAGGCGTATCCTTTCAGGTTTTCTACTTGACTGGCTACTCCCTTCTGTCAATTTTTATTGGTTAGAAACATTGACATAGTGATCACAAAGTTCAAGTCTTGTTTGATAAAATTAATGCACTTAAAAAATATTCTTTAGAGTCAGTTTGTTGTTTACCCGAGCGTGATACCGAACAAATTATTCATCAACAATGAATTTTTGAGCTTGAATCGTGTTCTGGATAAATGGTTTTCAAGAAAATAGATATAAAGGCTCAAAATGGTATCCCTTCCCCTTCATCTCCTTTTCTACAATACCCTATTCCCATTAATTTCTCCTATCATTTATTGCCTTATTTTTTCTACTTGTATGAGTCAGAGTTTGATATATTTTGCCATAACTTTTATCTAAGATCCATTAAGGATCATAGCAGAGTTTTTTCCTTTTACTTTGGAATTTCTAGACTCTCACTATTTGACACAAAGAAATATTTTCTGAATATCGAGGAATATTGGAAGACTTGCCTTCCCAGGTTATTAATATTTTTCAGGGATTTTATGAACTAATATTCTTTCATGATGTCTTGGATCAAATGAGTGACTAGGGTTATCTTAATGAGTGTTTAGGAATTGCAAAGAAGCCTTGTATCAACGGAAAAAATATCTGAGAATTCACACCTTATGAAAATTTGTCTACATCATTCTCCATTTTAATTTAAAACAAGCATGCAATTTAGAAAAAGTGATTGTGATCATTAAATAAATATTTCTAACATGATAGAGATCTTTCATCATTCTTTTTATTCTTTCTTCTCTTTTTTTAGGGAAATCGCGTCATGCGTAATACTTTTTCCCTCAATAGAATTTACGGAGAGGCGAAGGTCTTCTCCATCCGTGATGGTTAAAATGAGAGCTCCTCCTGAGAATGTCTTTTTTACCACATATGGGCCTTTATAATTGGGTGTCTATTGGGTAAACACTGAGTAAAACACACATAGAGGGGGGTGAATAGGTTTAGCGGTTCACTAAAGCTGCATTTCTGATTAATCGTGAATATCACAAACATAGTCCAGGATAATCGATTATCGCACAGTAATCGATTACTTACATAGTAATTAATTATTAACAGACAATAATCGATTATTCTGTTTCTTGAAATCATGAATGATACGGTTTCTTGCAAAACAAGTTTTTACCAAAACCAATCTTTATAGATTCAATTACTTAATGACAATGTATCAAATGATAAATCAACAACTTTTAGATTAAGAGTCATTTAAGATCATAAATAATCAACAAAGAGAATATGTAAAAATTGAATTGCAAAGAGATAAAGGATGGAAAGAGTGCGCTAAAGATTTTTATTCTGGTTCGTATGTGGGTCGACTTGCAAACTACATCCATGTCTCCCATTATGATATGGGAGTTTTTCTTCACTATGGAATCAAATGCATTTTACAAAGACACTTGCAATAACTCTACACACGCTCCTTTCTCGATCCAAGAGTCTCTCACATGGGTTTGACCTCTAACCCGTCTATTTCGGATACTCAACATTTACTCAAGGTATAGCCTCAACCACTAATCACTGTCAACCAAGACCTTTGTAATGTGTGAAGATACAAAACCTAATCGCAGCTAGATTCTAACTCTAATTCTCAACTCCCTTGAGAATCTCAATTCACTTGGCTAAAGAAAGATAAATCTGAGTAATTTGCACATTGAATGTGCTAATACAACACTAAACTCAGAACTAAACCTAATAACAAAAATATCACAAGAACCCTAGACTCTAATGAGGATTTATGCAAGGTTTTGTGAATATGCACTCTATTGAAATATTAAAATTCAATCTCTTTTCTCTCTTTAATTTTAATGAAATACTAACTCAAAGCAACATAATATTTCCCTTTTTCATCCTTGTCCATGTTGAATCTTTTCAAAAGCCCGTTACAATACTTTAATTGGTGAACAAAGATCACGTTACTCATATGCTTTATCTATAGCCCTACGAAGAAACTTAAGACTCCCATCATATAGATCTTGAGCTCTCCTTTCATCAGATCAGAAAATTCCTTACACGAGGTATAATTAGTAGCACAAAAAATAATATCATCTATGTAAATTTGTACTAACAATATGTCATTTTTCAGATTTCGATATAAAGAGTTTGGTGTCAACCTTTCCTCTCACAAACCTTTTTTCTAATAGAAATGAGCTTAGCCTCTCATACCAAGCCCTTGGGCTTGTTTCAACCCATATAAATCCTTTTTGAGTTTAAACACGTGATTTGGGTACTTAAAGTTCTCAAAACTAGGAGGTTTCTTTATATACACCTCTTCTTGAATATAACCATTCAAGAAGATACTTTTTACGTCCATTTAAAAAAGTTTGAAATTCATTATAGAAGCATTGGCTAATAACATTCTAATGACTTCCAACCTAGCAACAAGGGTGTAGGTTTCGTCATAATCTATACCTTCTTCTTGATTATAACCTTGAGCCTCTAATCTTGCTTTTCTCATGATTATTAAGCCTGATTCATCCAATTTGTTACGAAAGACCCATTTTGTGCCAATGATAGCATGATCACTTGGCTTAGGGACGAAGTCTCATACATTGTTTCGCTCAAACTGGTTTAGCTCTTCTTGTATAGTTATATCCCAGTTTTCATCTTCTAAGGCCTCATCAACATTTTTAGGCTCAATTTATGAAACAAAAGCAACAAAATTGCAGATATTGCTTAAAGATTTTGAGGTTACCACTCGCTTAGAAATGTTACCTATTACTTTGTCAATGGGGTGGTCTTTCTTTGGCTTCCATGCTATAGGCATATCTTAATGATCTTGACATACTTCATGATCATCTTATTCAACATGTTATGTTTCAATATCTTTTATATATGTGTCTTCTAAGGAACCTGAAACATCATCACAAGCAACCATTCTCTTCTCTATTGGAGAAGATTCATCAAAATGACCAAAAATAGAGTCTTCCACATGCATAGTATGTTTGTTATAAACTCGATATGATTTACTATGTGCAGAGCAACCAAGAAATATACCCTAGTCAGCTTTTGAGCCAAACTTTTCTCAATGATCTTTTTCATTATTAAGTATGAAACATTTACAACCAAAAGCATGAAGATGTGAAATATTTGGTTTATGGCCTTTTAATAATTCATATGGTGTTTTAGAGAGTGAAGTCCTAAGTAGTATTGTATTTATCACATAGCAAGCAGTATGTACCACATCGGCCTAAAAATATTTTGGAACCTTGCTCTCATTTAACATGGTCCTAACCAACTCCTCTAAGACTTGATATTTCCTTTCAACAACTCCGTTTTGTTGAGGGGTTCGAGGAGCAGAATATTGGTCTTGGATATACCACTTCTCGCAAAATTTATCGAACAAGTGGTTTTCGAATTCACCACCATGGTCACTACGAATAAACTTAAGTTTATGATTAAATTGGTTTTGAAGTTGTTTGGCAAGGTTCTTAAAATATTTCAAGGTATCACTTTTCCAGGCAATAAACAATGTCTAAGTAAATCTAGAAAAGTCATCGACTATCACAAGTGCGTAGTAGCTACCATCATAACTCATAACTGGTGAGGGTCCAAACAAGTCCATGTGGAGTAATTCCAATGGCCTAGTTCTGGATATCATAGTTTTTGATGAAAATGAATTTTTGACTTGCTTGCACTTTTGACAAGTGTTGCAAAAGTCATTTGTTTTAAAATTCATTTTGGTAGCCCAACTATTAAATCCTTAGATGCCACTTCTTCTAGGTGTTTTAAGTGAATATATGCTACTCGCCCAAATATCACTTCCTTTGAAAATAAAGCATTCCGAAAACAAATAAGTGATATCTTCCAAGTGAAACATATAAATGTTGTTAATTCTATGACCTATGAATTTGATTTTATTATATATGCCATCCGGAATAATACAACACATAGAATCGAAAGATACATTGTTAACTCGATCACACAGTTGGCTTATGCTTAGCAAGTTATTCTCCAACCCTTCTACGTAAAGAACATTGTCGATAATAGCATGTGATGCATTGCCTACCTTTCTAACTATGAATATTTTCCTTGATTGTTATCACAATATGTGACATAGCTCTTTAATTTGAATGATAGTTCAAGGAAATTTAACCTATCACTTGTCATATGCCTCGAACAACCGTTATCAAGTTACCAATGTTGTCCATCTTTTGGAGGCATATGTCACTAGATTCTCCATGCTCATTTGATTTTCAAGAATCTTGAGTATTGGGCATTAGGCACAACTTTGTTATCGATTATCACACAGAGTAATCGATTATTTAAAAAGTAATCGAATATTAACATACAGTAATCATTTATTTTGATTCTTGAAATCTTGAATGATACAGTTTCTTACAAAACAAAGTTTTTACCAAAACCAATCCTTACTGATTAAATTACTTAATGATATTGTATCAAATGAAAAAAAACAACTTTCAGATCAAGAGTCAATTAAGCCTCATAAATAATCAATAACGAAAATACCTAAAAACTGAATTGTAAAGAGATAAGGGATAGAAAATGTGTTCCAAAGAATTTTATCTTGGTTCGTTTGCGGGTCCACTTGCAAACTACATCCAGACCTCCCATTCTGATCTTGGGAGATTTTCTCCCATATGGAATAAAATGTATTTTACAAACACACTTCCAATGACTCTACAAACACTCTTTTCTCAACCTCAGAGTCTCTCACGTTGGTTTGACCTCTAACTCGTTCTTTTGGATACTCAATACCTACTCATGGTATAGCTCCAACCGCTGATCACACCCAATGAAAACCTTTGTAAAGTGTGAAGATCAAAAACCTAACGAAGCTAGATTCTAACACTAATTCTAAACACCCTTGAGAATCTCAATTCATTTGGCTAAAGAAAGATAAATGTGAGTAATTTGCACCTTGAATGTGCTAATACAACACTAAACCCAGAACTAAACCTAATAACATAAATCTCACAAGAACCCTAGACTCTAATGAAGATTTATGCAAGGTTTTTTGAATATGCACACTATTAAAATATGGAAATCCAATCTCTTTTCTCTCTTGAATTTCAGAAAACACTAACTCAAATCAATAGAAGATTTCGCTCAGAGATATCTTAGAAAATAAGAAATTTTGAAAACTAACATTCTGAGCCAATGAGAAGAAAAACGATTTTTATAAAAAAATAGTTTTTTGTTTGATCTAATCGATTATCTTTACTGATAATCGATTATCGACTAGCTAAAATCAAGATATCTGACGGATATAATCAATTATTACTTTTGATAATCGATTTCTAATCCAAAAGGTCAAAAATTTTAGCTACTCGAACTCTGAATAATCGACTATTATAATGCCTAATTGATTATTAGATTCCATGAAAATATAATTGATTATCACTTCATTTTAATCAATTAATAGAGTTGAAGAGTAGTTTCTTTGATGGGAAATGAGCCTTCTACATGATGAATGTGCATGTAATGCACGATTTCAAAATATGTCCTATTTTGTGAAATAAAATCATGTATGATTAATGCAATTCATGACCACTATCTAATCATGTATGGATGAACAAAATGTCTCATAAAAGACTGAATCTATGCAATCAACTTAGGACTTTTATAAAACATAAAAAAAAATTCCTAAATCTATGACGACCTTCAGTCTTGACATGTTGCTTGTAATGTTTGAAATATCAAATAATCAAAGGATGCCATTATAACCGACGTACGAAGCTTTGATGAAGACAAGGTCTTATATGGAAGCTTGAAGACTTGGACATATCAACAAACAACATACCAAGAACTCAAGGTCAATGTCATAGAATCTATGATCGCTTGTTACATTCTAGAGTCCTAAGATGATAGCCTAGTACTGAATCTTAGGTTAGGTAAACCCAAGATGGAAGTGTCTCACAAAAAAAATCTAAAGTGAAAATCATATAGGGTGAGGCATAACATCTACATATATATATATATATATATATATATATATAATATATATATATATATATGATAAGTGACACTCATGCATTTGCATTAAGCATAAATGATTTTGGGCATAAAAGGTTTTAATCATTAATAAAATCATAATGCATGATCATTCATCATATAGGGTGTTTACCATATAGTTAGAAAAACCATTTTAAAACAATATTAATCGGTTAACCCATTTGGTAATCGATTAAGTCTTGGTGAAATCCGTTAATCAATTAAGAAAAGTCGTAATCGATTAAATGGAATTACAGAAGCTAACCTCCCAGTATTTCTTCTCATTAATCAATTAAGCAAGTTTTTAATCGATTAAGCCATAATTGAAAATCTGTTTTCAAGAAACCCGTAAATCGATTGACTTGGCATATAATCGATTCATATCAGTTAAGTCAGTTATGAACTAAACCTGTTATTTTGAGACAAAATCAAATCATTTTTTAAAATAAGCTTTTCACACTTCCATCAATCAATCGAAAAATACTGAAAGAAAAGAAAAACAAAGATTCATTGTGCTTAACTTTTAGAAGGTATTGTTGATTCTTTGAATTTTTTTCTTGCATACATTTTCAAGAGTGAAAAGAGAGAGAAAAGAGATAAAGTATTTTCAGTGTGCCAACATTTTCATTCAGTTGAAATACCTTGCATGATTTCTATATCTAGTTCTTAGGGTTTTTTGTGAGATCATTATGTCAAGGGTTATAGAAAGTCAATTTCAGTATCGTTATCCGCACAATCTTGTGTGCAAAATAACTCGGAAAAATTCACTAAATTGAGGATAATTCTCGTGGTGCGTGGTATCATCACAAGTTGAGAATCAGTAGTATTCACAAGGCAGGGAGTCTTGTTTCGAGCAAAAGTTTTGGCTAAGCCCAAATTGCGCGAACGGTGTGGTATCTAAGTAGGCATAGATAGAGGTCAAACGGTTTCAAGAAGGAAGTTTCTGCTAGGATTATTGGAAGTCTGTTTGTAACTGGATTACATATCTGATAGTGAAGTAAAATCTCTCAGATCAACTGGGAGGCGTGGATGTAGTTTGCAAGTGGACTCGCAAACAAACTAGGATAAAAATCCTCGAGCACATTTTCTCTTTCCATATCTCTTTATATTTCTATCTTTACTTGCTTTCTGAATTAATTTGCATTATGTGATTAATTGCTTATTGTTGTTAATCTGTTGATAATCACGAATCAATATTAAGATAGTAAAGATCTAGATTTTGAAAGTGTGCATGTCAAGAGGAACACTTTGGAAAGCTCTCTTTATATGTCATGGTTTTGATGAGGACAACTTGTGCTAATAAGAGCTTGAAGATCACCAACAAATCAACATGCTTAAGTCTTTTGATTGGTACTAGGCTTAGACTAGAAACTAATTTAAGTTGAGTCTAAGGCTTAGGTCACCTAATACATGTCTCATATGCATAAATCTTTTAAATCATTTCATCTTTGAGATATGTCATTCATAATATGTTCATGCATTACATAAATACATGTATATGTGCATTCTAGGCATAAACTAAGTGTGAAACATGTATGAACTAAGTGCATAACGTATTTGAGGTTTTGTATTTAAAAATACACATTAAAAATGTTGTTAATCGATTAACGAATACTTTAATCGATTAACCCAACTTCTTTGAAAAGTTGTTGCTACTGGAATACAGTTAAAAATGTTGTTAATCGATTAAGGCATACGTTAATCGATTAAACTAACTGTTTGAAAAGTTGTTGAAACTGAAA
>NW_017718848.1:0-717 GCF_001865875.1 Lupinus angustifolius
GGATGCTTCTTTCCTTTGCATCTATAATGAACTTCAAACTTTTTCAAATGGACGTAAAAAGCGCCTTCCTGAATGGTTACATTCAAGAAGAATTTTATGTTGAGCAACCGCCTGGTTTTGAAAATTTTAAATATCTGAACCACGTTTACAAACTTAAAAAGGCACTCTACGGTCTCAAACAAGCTCCTAGAGCTTGGTATGATAGGCTTATTACCTTTCTTTTAGAAAAAGGGTTCGAGAGAGGCTTGGNACTCTATGGTCTCAAGCAAGCTCCTAGAGCTTGGTATGATAGACTTAGTACCTTTCCTTTAGAAAAAGGGTTCGAGAAAGGCTTGTTTGACACAACGCTTTTCATTAGAAAATCAGAACATCATGTATTACTTGTACAAATCTATGTAGATGACATAATATTTGGATCTACTAATGATAATTTGTGTAAAGAATTTTCTGAGATGATACAGGGGGAGTTCGAAATGTCTATGATGGGAGAACTCACATTCTTTCTAGGATTTCAAATAAAGCAACTAGAAAGTGGGATATTCATCCATCAGGCAAAATACTGCAAAGAGCTACTCAAGAAATTTGAAATGGATAAATGTAAGGAAGCTTCCACTCCTATGGCATCTGCTTGCTACCTAGATAAGGACGAAAAAGGAAAAGCAATAGAGGTAACAAAGTATAGTGGTATAATTGGGTCATTACTTTACTTAACTGCAA
>NW_017718849.1:0-331 GCF_001865875.1 Lupinus angustifolius
AGAATGAGGATGAGGATGAGGATGAGGATAGGATTAGGATGCGAATGTGGAAGAGGATGAGGATGAGGTTGAGCATAAGGATAGGATGAGGATGAGCATAAGGATAGGATGAGGACGAGAATAGGAATGACGATAGGATGAGGATGAGGATGGGGATAGGATGAGGAGTAGAATGAGGATGAGGAAGAGGATAGGATGAAGATGAGGATGAGGTTAGGATGAGGATGAGGATGAGGATAGGAGGAGGATAAGAATGAGGATAGGAAGCGGATGAGGACGAGGATGAGGATAGGATGAAGACGAGAATGAGGATAAGGATAGGATGAGGATG
>NW_017718851.1:0-39205 GCF_001865875.1 Lupinus angustifolius
AACAAAAGCTGATTGAGAGGAACTAATAATAGAGCACATCACTCTTTTAAGCCTCCCAACCAAGATCTTTGCCAAAATCTTGTATAGAGAACCCACTAGAGAAATTGGTCTAAAGTCTTGTATCTTCGTAGGGCTATTACTTTTCGGTATCAGAGCGATAAACGAAGAGTTAAGGCCTCTAGGTAACCTCCCTGATAAGTGGAACTCCTGAACAAAGAGAATGATTTCCTTCTTGATAGTATCCCAAAAATCTTGAAAAAATTTGAAGTTTTGAAGTTGAACCCATCAGGCCCTGGACTTTTATCTCCAGCACAACTCCAAACTGCCAGTCTAATTTCTTCCTCTAAGAATGCAACATCTAATCCTGACCTCTGAACATCAGAAAGCCTCCTGAACTCTACCCCATCCAGAGTTGGGTTCGTGGATGGCACATGTGAGAACAAGGATTTGAAGTAATCTAAAACTCCACGCCGAATGAGATTGCCCTCTTCACACCAAGTCCCATCAATCCACAATCCCATAATATTGTTTCTCCTCCTTTTATTGTTAATACAAGCATGAAAGTAACTCGTATTAGCATCCCCCTCCTTCAACCATTTGCTTCTAGATTTTTGTCTCAAAAGGCTATCTTTCAAACTTGTTGTCTTCCACCACTCCGCTTGAAGAGTCTTCCTATCTGCAATTTGATTTGCATCCAAGGCAGTAGCTTCACCAATTAGGTCGATGGCTTGAATATCACTAACTAAAACTCCCAATTTTGGGTCAAGACAACCAAAACACTCTTTATTCCACACCTTAATATCCTTCTTCAGGTGCTTCAATTTTTCTTTTATAATGAATGCCCATTTACCAACAACATCTGAATTAGCCCAAGAATTTGAGACAACAGCCGCAAATGAAGGATGATGTAACCAGCAATTATTAAATTTAAAAGGTATAGGACCTTTCTCCAACTTCTTGTATCTCAAAATAACGGGACAATGGTCAGAGAATTCTCTATTAATAGCCCATTGAGTTGAGTTCGGCCAAGCATTCAGCCAATCCGGCGAAAGAAGGAATCTATCCAGCCTACTCATAGAGCTAGATGCTGCATTCTGATGTTCAGGTAGAGTTCAGGAGGCTTTCTGGAGACTGAACATCAGGAATATCCTTCTCATTATTTTCGTAGGAGAACCTTTTCAGGTATGTCCACTGGCGGGTCCAAGTTAACCTCTACTCAGATACTAGCAAAAAAACCTTACCCAAACCTCGAATCTGACCATTCCGATTAACCATAAAAGAACAATATTGTTAATTTATATTACAGATATTCGATAAAGTTTTACATTGACTGTCAACTATTTAACTCAATCTTCACCTTCTATTCGAATATAGAATTAACTATGTATATTTTCAAATACACACGGAAAGATTGTTGCTGTTGTATGGCCTTAGCCAAGACGAATAGATGAGAAGTAGCTATTAGATTGATTCCATTTCATCAACTCTCTTTGATATTTCCCTTTCATTATATAGGTACATCATTCTCCATTATTTTTGTATAAAACAAGTTTATGGCATCATCATATTCTGTCATTTTCTTATATCTAAGGATAGTTATTAGTTAGTAGAAAAATGGTTGTTACTTTTCTTTTATATCTATTTATATTTCTACATTTATCATTTCTTTCTTTAAAAAAACATTATGGAAAATTTGTTTTTACTTTCTCCATCTACTTTTTTAACCATGAAAGTTATAAAAGAACAAGGCTCTAGACAAACAAGATGGAAGATAATTAAGTGTTCATAATTATTTACATTGAGTGTGATTCGTAGAACACCATTTGGAAAAAATCAAGGCTTTTACTTACATAAAAGGTTGTTATTTAAACATATAAGACAGCTATAAGGTGCAAAAAGTTTCAACTATTTTTAGCTTAGAAAACATTTTTTACAAGCTCCCACTAGGAGGCTGAGATTATATTTTAAAGATTAGAATCTAAATTTAGAAGCTCTATCAAACACATAGTGGGTAAGAGTTTGTTGAAAATTATAGCACGTATCTTAGAATATAATAATTGATGATTTTACTATTCTATTAAAATCAACCGCTAGTATAAGTAACTTCAGATATAAATTTAATTACTTGTTTAATCTCACTATATTTGATTAAACTGGTTAGTTTTTTATATATACCAATAATATCTACACCCTATAGCTAAGAAAATAATTTTTTTTAGGTGTGTGATTATCTTTCGCCAAATATCGTTCTTAAAAATTAAATATTATTTTATCTTTTGATCTATATGAGAATTTAATAAGTCTTATATCATTAAATCAACATTTTATTCCTAGGGCAATCCGTGTAAGTTCTACCAAATTGATTGTATACAATATGGCATGGTAGTTAAAATTTTCATCACATAGAAGTGATATATTCTGAGTTTTTAAACCCATGGCATCAAATTAAAATCCCCACAAAGCCTTGTCGAACCATATTGACCCTACTTTATTAGTTTTAAGTATAAAAATAAAGATAAAGAAAACAGATCTATGAAAGTAAACAAAAGTTGGGATAAAGAATAGAGGGCTCACAAAACAACTGCATTTTTGAGCAACTACTTTAGTGGAGTATGAATATGTATATTAGGGTAATCATGTGTGTTTGTTCTTGCCATCTTTAAAGGGAAAATTGTTTTTATATATCTTTTCTCCATTCAACTAAAAAGTCCGTGATCTCCACTCTTCTAAGTTCTAACTTTCATAATATATAATTATCAGCATATCTTTTCTTTATATTTTATTTGGGAATCTCTTTCATCACCTCCACAATACAAGCGTGATGTCTCTATATTTCTTATGTCAGAAGGTTGGAAACAGAAAAAGTTTTATAATCAATGGAGGATTCTTCATAATTAAAAAATAAAATTTAAAAATATTAAGAGTTTATTTTTTCACTCAAAGCTCATTATTGTTTATTCCTTTAATGCTTTCATCTCATTATGTTTAGGTTTTTCAAAGTCTTTGCTGAAAAGAACTCGTGAGTTGAGCTATCATTATTTCTTGTGTTGGAAAGAAACATATTTTACTCTGCCTAGGATATATTTATTGGTTGTTATTTACCGAGCATTTTAATTAATTCACATGAATAAAAAAACTATCTTAAAATTACCTTTTTATTCATTTCTCTCTCTTATTATGGGAAAATGAAACATTTACTTGAACATGTCGGATAATTAATATATAGCATATATATGAAAATGTATATTTAATATAGACTCTTTAATAATACCTAGATATTATAAAATGTCTTAGATTTAAGGGGGAAATCAAAATGTGAGATAAGGATGAAAGGAATTTACTTTAAAGAGGTAGCTCTACTTCCAAACTAAGTATTGAATACACTGAGATTAAGTTTTGGAGTAAATGGAATATATTTTAATTAAAGATGACAACATTTAATAGAGCATAATTAATTAAAATTTGCTTATTTTTTAGACTGTTTGTTTTGGCTTATTTTTTTAGTATGGATGGAGTATGAACTTTGTGTTTTTGTATTGCTATACATTTAAATGATTTAATAATATAGAGATTATTAAGTGTCTACATAATTAACTAAAGTCCTATAATACCTACAATATACAAACTGTAAGTCTGGAACATTAATTGTATTTTTATTTTAATCGTTGCATGGTGATGATACTTGTTAAGATTTTATTTAATTAATCTTTAAAACCTAAAAAACTATCAAATAATTCAACCTAATTGTATATTGGATTAACAGTATTGAATATATAACATAAATTTCAATGTTACATCCATGCTGCCCACATTTTTAGATACATTGAATTTCAACGTTAGGTCGGCAGAAGTGACGTTTAATGAAAGATAATTTTTTTATTATTGTTATTGCATCATTCACTATTTATATCTTATTATCATTATCTCTTAAAAAAATCATACAAATGATTGAGAAATGATATATTAAATATATATAAATCTTGATACTAAGTGCATAGATATTGCATGTAAATATTTTTTTAGGTATATGGATCCCCTCCTCTAATTAAGCAGAAGAGTACATGATTCTTTTTCTATCTTTACTGATAGATATATTCATATTAGGTGTTACAAGTCCAAAGTCTTTGATTAATTTTATGGTTGGCCGTGGCACTTTCTTATTAAATACTAGTAGCTAGCATGGAACTTCACTATCAGAATTCAATTCCCATGAAATGAAAACTACCAAAATTGATTTGGGGTATGCCAATGAAAGGGAAAGTGGCAGATTTTGGGGAAATGTGGTTTAGATAGAGTCAATAGGTATAAGTCCATGTGCATTAATGGTTTTGTTCTCCCCACAATAGGACAAGTCGTTTCACATTTATTTCCCACACATTGTAGAATTCAAGGACAGATGCTGATTCTAAAGGAACAACATTTTGTTGGTAAAGATGATGGATAAATTATTGCATAGTTAGATACTCTAAACATATTCATCGTGCTTCTAATATTTAAAGAATGATATTTTAATTGAAGAAAGAAATTTCATTATTTTAGTTGAAGTGTCTGTTGCCATATGCACCTTTGGCTTTCTTTCGCTAGGGTTTCTCTTCCCTCATGATCCCAAATCGATTTGGGTTTTCTCTCCCCCTCGTAAGGGAGGGGCTTCTCCTTTGCAGCCGCAACGGCTGTTGCCTTCGTTAGACTCTTCTATTCTCTTTGTCTCTTTTGCTAATGGAAGAAGTGAACTTGGTTTTCTCTGCTACGGCGACTGTCCCTAACCCCCTGGTGAAGCCGCAAGAACCTCCAGTGACCGCAAATGCTGCCCTCAAAGTCTCTTTCCGTGACAAGCTTATGGACAACGTTGTCCCGTTGCCGCCAAGAGAAGAGGTGGACCTCTTGGCCAGAAATTTGGGCAGAATCGAGTTAGAAGAAGGGAACAGGTTGCTTCCTAAGGTCTATATTGTTGATAGTGTGTTTGTCTCTTTTGCTAATGGAAGAAGAGAACTTGGTTTTCTCTGCTACGACAACTGTCCCCAACCCCCTGGTGAAGCCGCAAGAACCTCCGGTGACCGCAAATGCTGCCCTCAAAGTCTCTTTCCGTGACAAGCTTATGGACAACGCTGTCCCATTGCCGCCAAGAGAAGAGGTGGACCTCTTGGCCAAAAATTTGGGCAGAATCGAGTTAGAAGAAGGGAACAGGTTGCATCCTAAGGTCTATATTGCTAATAGTGTGTTTGAAGAATTATGTAATCCATGGAAAGATGCTCTAGTGGTGAAATTAATTGATAAACAATTGGGATTCTTTGCCATGAAGGACCGGTTGAAATCTATTTGGAAATTGGCTGGAAGCGTTGACATCATGTATGTGGACAATGGCTTCTATATGGTTAAATTTGAAAGAACTTTGGATCGTGACAAAGTCATGGAGGGAGGACCGTGGCTAATTTATGACCATTGCTTGGCTGTGAGCACATGGTCATCGAAATTTGCATCTCCATCAGCCCAAGTCAACAAGACACTTGTTTGGATTAGGTTCCCTGGACTAAACCTAATGTACTTTGACCTTGGTGTTCTGAAACTAATGGCGGCAGCGGTGGGCAAGCCTATAAGAGTTGACAACAACACTCGGAATGTTGAAAGAGGTTGTTTTGCGAGAGTGTGTGTGGAGATCGACTTAACTCAACCTATGGTATGAAAGGTTTGGATGCGAGACAACTGGTATAAGGTTCAATATGAAGGCCTACACATGATTTGTACAACATGTGGTTGCTATGGTCATTATTCACGCGACTGTAAAGGGGGTTTTGAAAGCATGATGCAAAAGAAAACGGACAAGCCTGCGATAATAGCTACTGAATCAAAAGTGGTGAGGTCAGAGAATTCTAGCAGGAATGCAAGTGTCACTGACAAAGGGACCATTGTTCCTGATCACTCGAAGAATGCCCAGCAAGCAAGGAATGTTGATGACAAGAGCTTTGGGGACAACCTTCAGGTTAAAGATCATGGGAACTGGCTAATTGTTTCCCGCAGAAAGCGCTACAACAAACCAAAAATTGCGAGCAAGACTCTTGGTCGTGACCCAAGGGGTTATGATAACCCTTTCAGCACTGGAGGTTCCTTTGCTCACAAACAAGGGAAATCCAATTGCCATGAGCACACACAGGATAAGCAGCGTGCCCACCAGAAAAGGCCTCGAAATGAGGATCCTGCCTCATTAGTCAATAAGGGTGAGAAGCCCGTGTGTGATATTAATGATGTTGAACTTGTCGGCGAAGCTGGTCGAAGCAAAAACCCACCCAAAAAAGGGCTAAGGGTACAAAAAACACACATCGCCCCAGGCACCTTCAATTTATTAAGGATTCTGATTCTGAACCTCTAGAGGATAATGCTTGAAGGCTTAGTAAGGGTGATTGTCCAGTTCCACTGATCATCAACGAGGAGAACATGGAAGTTGTGCCCGAAACACATGGGACTATGATGAAGGAGGATGAAGGACATGATATTTTCATGGTTTTCGGGTCATCCTAATTTTGTGGTGGTACTTTCTTTTATCATTGTTTTTATTATTGAGTTCAATAATTTTTCTATTATCTCCTGGAATATCAGGGGGGCTGCCAGCAAGGATGCTAAGAGGTTTTAATGGGAGATGATTTCTAGACATCATCCTAGTGTTTTTGCTGTCTATGAAACCCATACCCCCTTTGATCGGGTTAAAACATTTTGGAGTAAGCTTGGGTACTCTTCAATTGCTATTGAGGAAGCTAGAGGGCATTCAGGTGGAATTTGGCTCTTATCAACTAATTGCAGATTCTCTTTCAGTATAGTCTCCCAACACTACCAGGTTGTCACCGTCAGAGTTGCTTTGTGTGACAAGAATTGGATCCTTTCTGTTGTTTATGCCAGCCCAACTCCCTCTGCTCGGGTTTTACTTTGGGATCACCTTATTCAGCTTAGGAGTTCCATTTCTGCCCATTGGCTCCTTATTGGGGACTTCATTTTTGCTGATTTTATCTCCACTGTCGGTTCTGCTGTTTTTTCTGACTTTATTTCTAGGTGCAACCTTCTTGAGCTTGGTGCTATTGGAAGGAAGTTCACCTGGGTCCGGAATTTCCGGGGTGGGAGACAGGTTTTCAACTCGGGACAAGGGATGTCGCCCCTTCCGATTTGAAGCTGCCTGGATGAGCCACCCGAACTATTTTAACTTGGTCAAGAACTCTTGGAACTCTGGTAGCCTTTGTTTTATGGCGAAGTTGGATGCTTTGAGATCTGAATCGTTAAAATTCAACAAGCAGGTTTTTGGCAATGTCTTCACACAAAAGAGACTCATTCAGGCTCGTCTTCTTGGTGTCCAAAGAGAGATAGAGAACTTTGCTAATTCCAGCCTCTTAAGATTGGAAAAAATCTTATCTCATGATCTCAATGAGGTGCTGCGGAGAGAGGAGATGCTTTGGTACCAAAAATCTAGGGAGAAGTGGGTTAAATATGGTGACCGCAATACTAAGTTTTTCCACACCCAGAGAGTTATTCGGCGCCGTAGAAATCATGTGGGTGGTCTCTTCATTAATGATATTTGGTGTGATGATGACGAAGTTTTGAAGAGAGAAGTTACCTGTTATTTCAAGGGTTTGTTCTCTAATACTAATGCTTGTAATCCTAATTCCCTCAGCTCTACCCATCTGCCTCGGCTTGGTAATGATGCTTATGGCTCCTTGCTCAAACCATTCTCTATTGAGGAGGTCCAAATTGCTCTTGGATCTATGGGTTCTTATAAATCTCCTGTTCCAGATGGGTTTCAACCTATTTTCTTCAAATCTTACTGGAATGTTGTTGGTGATGACGTCTTAAGAATAGTGCAATCGACATTTGCTATGGGGACGTTTGATGCTAATCTGGCGGAAACTTTGATTGTCCTAATCCCTAAAGTCGAGCTTCCCACCAAACTTAGGGATTTCAGGCCAATAAATAAGTCTTTGCAATGTCATCTTTAAACTGGTCACAAAAGTCATGGTCAATAGATTGAGACCCTTTCTGGATGGCTTAATTAGGCCTTTGCAGAGCAGCTTTATCTCTGGAAGGGGAACAACTGATAATGCTATTATTTCCCAAGAAGTTATCCATCATATGCATAATAAGAAGGGGAAGCAGGGAAGCCTAGTATTCAAAATCGATCTTGAGAAAGCTTATAACTGCATTAATTGGGAATTTCTTCACTTGACTCTTAGGGACTTTGGTTTTCCGCATAAAACAATTGACTTAATTATGAACTATGTCACTGTTTCCTCTTTGTCCATTATTTGGAATGGTAATAGATTGGAAAGCTTTAACCCCAATAGAGGGCTCAGACAAGGGGATTCTTTTTCTCCTTATTTGTTTGTTCTTTGCATGGAGAAGCTTGTTGTGCTTATTAATGACAAGGTGCAAAATGGTATTTGGAAACCCATCTCTATTTCTAGATGGGGTCCTTCTATATCTCACCTATTTTTTGCATATGATTGTCTTCTTTTTGTTCAAGCCAATGTGACCTAGGTCAGACTTGTCACTAAGGTTTTAAATGATTTTTGTAAGGCCTCCGGCTTGAAAATTAATCTTGAGAAGTCCTAGGCTATGAGTTCGAGGAATATGAGTGGAGCCAAATGCGACAAATTTGTTAGGATCTCCGGCATCCATTTCACAATCGATCTGGGTAAATACATTGGTTTCCCTCTTATTTCTGGCCAAGTCACGAAACAGCATTTCAACTACATTATTGAGCGAATGCGGAGCCGGCTGGAAGAGTAAGCTCCTTAACAAACCCAATCGTCTGACTTTGGCTTCCTCTGTTCTGGCTACAATCCCTACTTACACCATGCAAAATCTATTGCTTCCTGTGGGTATTTGTGACTCTATTGATTCCATGGTCTGTTCTATTCTTTGGGACAAGAATAGCAACGGTAAGGACTAAAGTGGCCCGTCCTAAATGCATGGGCGGGCTCGGGTTGCGCATGGCCAGAACTACCAACACTGCTATGTTGGGAAAATTAGTTTGGAATATGTTGAATAACCAAAATAAACTTAAGGTTAAAATTCTTCAGCACAAATATGTTGTGGCAATCACAGCATCCTTAACGTACGTCCCAAGAATGGAGACTCTATTATTTGGAGAGCGATTATGCATGTTGTTGAGCACTTGCTTAATGGGTATCAAGTGCGGGTTGGCTAGGGATACATCTCTTTTTGGTATGACAAATGGACTTCTCTAGGTCGACTTTGGGATCATGTGCCTTCTGTGGATATCCAGGACTCTACGCTTAAAGTCAATGATGTCTTTGATGAGAGAGGTTGGCATCTGAATCGTATCAAGACTCCGATGATCCCTCCCCAAGTCTTTCACTCTATCTTATCTGTTCCGCTTATCTTTTCCATTGATGTTAGTGATGAGATGGTTTAGAAGCGTGATATTGTTGGCACTTACTCTGTTAAAGCTGGATATTGTTGGCTTCTGTCTCAGGATAACCTTTTTAGTCAAACAGTGGATTGGGTTTGGATATGGAAAACTCCTATTCCCGAGAAGATCCGCTTCCTCCTTTGGCAGATTTGGCATGGTGCTCTTCCGTGCAACTCTATGAGATTCAATCGAGCTTATGCAATATAAGAGCTATTGGACAGAGATTGGACGCTCCTTTTGGAGCATGCGGTTCGCGAAACCAATTTTTGTGCGGATTTTTTGGCTAAACTTGGAGCTCAGGAAGATACCAGTTGGAAAGTGTGGAAGCTTCCTCCGAACGAGTTATCTCTTCTGTTGTCTAAGGACCGAAATGGTCACCTCTATATGAGGATGTAATCTCTTCTTTGTTTTTTTCTTTCTTCAGTTGTATCAAAAAAAATATGCACCTTTGGCAATTTGGGTTATGGGCTGGTCCGCCCACAATTATCGGACAGGTTGATGAAAAATTTCTCTATCCACAAAAGAAATATTTGTCCAACATGTCTATTTTGCTTATGGGCTTTTCGAACGAGCAAAACGGACAGTCCGCATGCATTATTTCACTACTTATTTCATGTAAGTATTGCAATGCATGTGTACTGTATTGCAGTTTGGCAGAATATCAGTACCTAGTTCATATATTATCTAATATGTATATATATGTACTGTTTATAATAACAGTACTCAATTCAGTTTTAAAATTTCAGATATAATTTCAATTTTAGTTTCAAGAGCAGTGTTGGTTCCGGTTTTCAAAACAGTTTGAGCGCTAGTTACAGTTTTAAAAAATGTTCTTATGAATTAAAGTTGAAATTATAATTGTATCTAGAACTGCATATAATTTATAATTGTATCTGGAACTGCATATAATTTATAATTGTATCTGAAATTATAACTATAATTGTAACATTATGTGTTTCGAACTGTAACTTCACTGTTTGTTTTTTTTGGAATCAGTTCTACTTTTAAAAAACCATATATTTTGGTCTTTATAAGAATTAGTTTGGTCATGCCACAGTTCATTAAACCCGGTATTTTACTCACCCCCAATAATTGATCTCTCAATGAAATTTCACTGCCATCAAGTACCTCTTGGCATGCATCACATTTGGTTTCTACACATGTATAGCACACCACAGATTTACATATCATTGCTACAAAGTTCATTATGGAAAAAAAGAAACATTAACAAGTAAGGCTGTAATGCTTTCTCACCACAAAAAGTTGGTGTTTCTTACACACACAAGGGCATTCTCTTGCTTTTGAAGTGACAAAACTTAAGGACACAACTAAACAGGTTACAGGATAGATGATTCAGTTCCATATAATGATTCTTGCATATCCTACTTGAGGTAATATTCAGTAAGAGACTCTCTTAACCTTTGCTTAAAATCTGTAGTCTTCCCTCAAAGCATTTATGTTGGAGACTGGATAATAAGACCTCCACAGCTCCACCAGGTTGAGCATTTCATGTCCAGCTGAATCTATTCTTCATTTTGATTGGATTGGTGTCTCTTACACATCAGGTTCTAAGAGTGCTAAAAAACATATATGGAATTCAACATAGCTTGTATCTCTTTCATCAGCTCTAAATGTTCAGTATTGTAAAAGGAAGATGTAATATATAAAGAGCAGGGTATGATTCAAATACCCAGTCACAGATCCAGCCCGAGGTACACTGACTGGGAACAAAAGGCCTTTTCTCAAAGACCAGCACAACCTGTTCATAGGTTGTCCATGTTAAAAATCAAGGGGATTGATTCCTGCAGACATCACAGCATAACTAGTTAGTATCACCAGAGAGAGAACATAATTTAAATGTTAAATTAATCAAAATAAACAAATTGGTGAGCTATCAAATAATATACAATATACCTAAAACAAACATTAATAAAAATGAATACATGAGAATATTCACTGGTCACCCTGGTCAAGATATGTTAGGATTCATGTCTCAGTGAAACGCTTGGTGCATCTTGTTAGTTTGCCTACACCGACAGCTCTCTATAGAAACCTAGGTAATGCATATCATAGTTATACAACCATAGCTGTTGTTCTGATTCTTCTATTGATCGACCGGTGATCATCGTAAAACTGGATTGGAGGAGCCCATCAACAATCTTACACCTCTTTCAATCTTTCACTTGAAATAGCCCATACTCTTGGTATTTATAGTTTTATTAACAGAGATGTATGTAACTTGGCATCAGAGCCTATTTGGTTCACTCAACATAAGAAAGCAATAAGGTATCTAGAAAGATGTCAACTGTTCAAAGTAATAAGTAAACACAAAAGGATTTACAAAGGATCAGCAAGTTCCAAACAAAGAAAATGTGATCCCAGGCACAAAATCATGAAAGAGATAAGATCTATCTTGTTATGAGGGCTCTCAACATTCTTCTAAGTAGCACTGAACATCACTAGATAAATGAAGAGATTAGGTGAACTTTAAAATTGTCTGCACAAATGATTTTTCTTATGTCGAGTCATTGTTTAAACCTTTTAAATTTTCTAAAAAACATGCATATCCTCAGCTTTAAACACGCCAAAATTATTTTACCTAAAAAAGTCATATGGAAGTCAATTGAAGATATAAATTAAGTCAGTCAATAAAAGCAATTCTTTCATGCGAGCATATAAATGCAACAGAAAAAGAAAAAAATCTAGACATCTACCAAAAGAGAGCTACAGTAAAAGTTAGCGGAGTGTTGACTAGCCTTTCCAGGTTATGATGGGCTGCTGTCCAACCAGGTTCATATGCCTCAAGAAACCCAAGCTTGGCTTTATTAGGTAAGTCATGGGGATGGACAAATGGCACTGCAGGTGGCCACCCTATCTCCATTCGTATATTGGCACATGGGCTATCAAGAGTATGAATATGACTTTCACATTCCTTCAGATTACAAAACCGCAGCTTAATGCCTTTCTTATCTGCAATATCCTGAACCCTTTCTTTCAAAACTCTCTGCGCCTCGAGCCTTAATCTCTTTGAAGGTGGCAGAGGTTTGTTTTTTGAATTTTGTTTTGTCCTCCTCATCGGAATCTTCATAGATCCTGTACCAGCATTTTCATCGATCCAAGGACCTGCTGTTAAGAATTTCTAGCTAAGGTGTACTCTCCAAGCAAAAATGACACTAGTCCAACCTCAATAGAATCACAGACATGAAATAGTGAATAAATTCATACAAACAGAATGGGGAAGTCAAAGTTTTAATTCCCAAACAGTTGGAAATGAAAAGCTATTATTCTACTAAAAAGATTATAGTGAAAATTTTATACATCATTGACTTTAGCTTGTTTTGTTCTTAATATTGAGGAGAAAAGGCTTGAACATTTAGCTACATTTACTCGTACTTTAAGCTAAGAGCTCTTTGTAAAAACCAGCTGAGCTAATTTCAAACAGGTCAAACAATGATAATATAATATATTTATCTCGCAGATCAAGTATGACTACTTTAAGCACAGTAACTGTAAAGCATCTGAGATATAGAGCTATATGTTAGCTAATTACTAAAATTAACATAAATAACAGTATAAACATATACAGGAGAAAGACACAGCTTGCAATTTATAGCAGGTTTAAGAATGTTTCCAAACTTTAATTCATAATGTTTTACTCCACATTATGGAAGAGGAATACTTTGACTTAAACCAGGCATGAACAAGTCAAATATATTCATTTCCTTTCATTAATGAATTCGTGGAAGCATTTTTTGTATTCATCACTAAGTCTAGCTTGTTCATTTCAGGACGAGTGGGTAAAGTAAGACAATTTTGGAAGACTTTGTTCTTATCTTTTATAAAATACAAAGAACACAAACAAACTGGAACCTTAACTGATCTGTCCTTTGGGTTGCTATTTAGTGTCAAACAATACTGGTTTTAACTTTTAACAAAGACAGGAAAACCTAAACTACATGGATTGTGTGCAAGATGCTCAGATCTCTAATGTGAATAGTTCAAAGGAAAAAAGCACTGCATATTATCATATTATCTTCTACGATCTAACAGCAAGAGAACAATTTTTCACACTGCTACTCACTCCATCGCCCTAAAAATGACCAAATTCAATCACTGTTGTGCTAGGACCCTAAAAGAGTCTTTTAGTGTTGGGCTTCTAGTTTCCCTGTTTACTAGTTTCTCCATACTGCAAGGATTGTAACAAACATACTTTTCAGAATCTCGCTTGAATTAAAATAAAAACGAATGGTTGAGAATGGCAGTTTTCTAAACTTTTATTTTAGGAAACCAACAGCCATTGCAAATTAACATAAGAATCATCAGTGAAAAGTCTAAAACTAAGCATATTCTAAACATAAAAGTTGAGAAGAATAGGTGACCAAAATGCTGCATACTATCTTGGGGTGGTGGGAAATTGAAGCACTGGAATCCAGGCCTGTTAAATAGATCAGTCGGATGAGATCTTTGCATAAAATCATCCACTGCAACTGGTAGCTGGAACTGAGCTTCAACGCCATGACCTGCAGCTCTCATTTCTGAACAACTCAGACTGGTCATGGATTTAGGCATGAGTTTGAAGGCAAAAGAACTCCGTCCATACATATTGGCTTCCATATTAATCTCAGTTTTATGCAATGCAGGGTTCACATATCCTGCCGTTGCTTGATATAGAGCAAGCCCAGGATAAAGAATAGCTTCTTGAGGCCCAAGGTCTCCATCCACAAGAATCCACCGACCTTGATAGTCTCGTACATGTAAGCCTGCCCTGTCTGACTTAACAAGAGAAATCAAACTTTTATCAACTTGATGATCATGGTCAGGAGGATACATAACCAATTGGCCATCCTCTTGAGTGGCTATATTATGGTGTTGTCCTCCCTGAAATGATGGTCTTGCATGACAGCAAACAGACAATACCGAAGACGAAATTTCTTTGTTTCTCAGGGGAACATTGTCCAGTATTTCTGTGAATGGAGAGCTGCGCAAATTCAAATGGAAGCTAATTGCATCCAGAATATTCCTTGCTGCTTTTCCAAATAAAGCAAATATATCTGGTAAACCTGCAGGAGGGAACTCAATTGAGTTGTTTGGTTCTGAAAGAGTCAAGCCTGGTCTATAATCATATGTTTCTTGCCACAAATGAGGATCTGCATAATAACCAGATGTTCTGCACCACTCGTGAGAGTCACCAGTGTGAATTATATCTGGAGGAGGATACGATGCTCTTTGATGGAAATAGAGGCGAGCAGATTCTAAACCGGATCTTAAAAGAGCCCCGTCACTTGCGGGAAACTGGATGATGACAGCTGAAAACTGAGCCAGTGATTGTGACAAGGTTGAAACAGATATTTTATAGGAATCAGTTGGTAACCCTTCTGAAGGAGCTAAGTCAGCGAGCTTCACACGACCCAAAGATGGCAGGCCATTGCCTGCCATGAAATCCTGCAGCCTGCCTCTACCTTAGTTTATCTAGGTGGAACTTCTTACTAAATTGTCAGTTTTACTGTCAACACGAACGGCAAGCAATAAATCTCAGGCCAGAAACTCTTGCACGTGACATGCATCCTATTGAGAGATTGAGATCACAAAATTGTGAGAAGAATTCACCCACTGGATAAAAAGCAGCATATTACACAGGAACAGAAATATCGTAGTGTGGATCTTCAACAATGATGTAACTGGCAGTAAGTTAGATTAACAGCGCAAGGGGGTGACAATTTAAAAGTTAAAAGGAGATGAAGCTGAAACACACTCTTATTAAGTATTTTTGCCTAGCAACCTTTATGTACGGAAAAACTCACTTTTATTCCGACTTGGCAATTACTCTGAATACAAGGGGATTAGAGTGTGAACCCATTGTTTGGACAATTATATTTCTTATTTTTCTATATGAATCATTGAAGGGTTTTGATGTTGCTACAAATCATTTCTGATAAAAAAAAAACATTTCTGGCACTTGCATATTTGTTTGGTTGAGCTTTTAAAAAACAGAAGCTGCGAACAAAGCATAAATTCAGCTTTTAAAGAAGCTATATTGTCCAGTTTATAAAAAAAATCACTTTTGCCAAAATCACTCTTTATAAAGCCTAAACAAAAAGGGCCCTAAAATAATTCTATCTAGCAACCCATCTTTTATCCTTGATTTCTAATAAACTTAAACTTATCTTCTTTGTCATTGATGTTCTTGCACTATCATATGCACAACTATAGGCAGGTTTCAAAAACCTCAAACTCAAATTTGTCACAAATGGGATCAAATAACAGTTAGAAAATATGGAATTGCTGGTGGTGTGATAGCATTGTGACAAACGAGAATCAATTCACTAATTACTCAATATCCAAATCAAAATGATAAGAAACAAGCTGAAGAAACAAACAAACAAAAACATCATAAAAATTTGACAAATTTTTGAAGATCGAATCAGAATTGAAAAAATTGAGTATTTTATAAAATTGAATATCAAACAGTAAAAAATTGAAAGATTCTTCAAACAATGAAATGGGAAATAGATATTATTAATAATCTGGTGTTAGTACCTTGTTGTAGATGTGTGAACCCTTTGTGAGAGGAATTTGTGTACTATGATTATAGTTTTCAAACTTGAACGCGAAATCCCAAAAAAAATGGGTCCCAGTTGAGACAGTGAAGAGAATTCTCGCAGGAGCAAATGAGAAATGGAAAATACACTCTTATTCTCTCTCTCTCTATAAAATACACTTTTTATTTGCTCTAATTTCTTTTTCAAACCCATGTATTCATCCCAACTCCTATGTTAATATTAGGGTTTGTGAGCAACAAAAAGAAAGGTTTGTCTCCAAGAATTTATCTTCTCTCTATTACTCTCTCACAACAATTATTACAAATCTTTAAATGAGTTTCATAAATTTTTACAACTAAAAAGATAAATGTTTTTTTGTCAACTTTATCATCAGTTACATGTATTTTTCATATTCAAATTCATTGTTGCTATCATCACTAGTTTTTGTCTAATTCTACATTTTATGAAAATTGAGTTGTTATTGTCGCTATTTGTTTGTTAAATGAATGTATGAGAGGAGCCGAATATCAAAGAATACTAGGACAAACCGTCGTAAATGGGGATGAAGTAGGTCGTTCATTGCTGGTGGAAAAGTAGATGGGGCATTAATGATGCCAAATGGCATTACCAAAAACTCATAGTGGCCAGAGAATGTGCGAAAGGCCGTTTTATGAGTGTCCAATGGGTTGACCCAAATTTGGTGATACCCAGATCGTAAATCAATTTTTGAGAAGATAGTGGTGTCTCCTAATTCATCCAGCAATTCATCAATTATGAGAATAGGAAAACGATCAGGAATAGTGATAGAATTTAATGCTCTGTAATCAATACAAAAACGTCAGGTACCATCTTTCTTACGTACCAACAGTACTGGTGAAGAAAATGGGCTAGTACTTGGAATAACAATCCCAGATTTTAGCATATCTTGTAGCATAGTAGTCATGACTTCTTTTTTGGAATGAAGGTATCGATAAGGTTTGGCATTTACTGGCGTAGAGTTAGGAATGAGGGGAATATAATGATCATGAGGTCGATGGGGTGGGAGTTCAGTAGGTGTTTGAAAAATGGATGTAAAATTGTGAAGTAGTGTTTATATTTGAGGATGTGTGTCATGAGTAGGAATAGAGGGTGGGTTAGAAAGTGTGTGTGGTGAGAGGATGGTTATGGCATGAAAAGTGGCAATGTTGTTTGTGTGTAGCAGTCTAGTAAATTGATGAAGAGTGGAAGGTTGGGGTCCTGAATTAGATTCACCTATGAGGTGACACATTGTTGTCCATGATTAAATTGCGTAGATGGGACTGAAAAATAATAGGTCCCAATATTTGAAGTCGATCAATACCCAGAACCACATCAGCACCTTTGATTGGTAACAAATAGAATGGAATCAGAAATTGTTGTTGTTGTAGGGTGATAGGTGTGTTGTCACATAGCCCAGTACAAAATATGTGTGCTCCATTGCCCACCATAACAAGAAATTGGGTTGTTTTGGATATGGGCAGGTTTAGGTGGGTAGCAATACGGGGTTGTAAGATGTTGTGAGAACTGCATGTGTCAACCAGAACTATTACATGATGTCCATATATACTGCCAGAAAATTTGAGTGTTTTAGGAGAAATTGGACCCCCAAGAGCTTGATCGAAAATGTGAAAATGAATAGGCTCCTCTGTTTGTAGGGCAATGGTAGAATTTTGAGGATCTGCATTTTCATAGTCCGTGGAGTTTAATTCCACACCAGGGTGTAAACTAGGGTCATCATCTAAGAGTAATAGAAATTTCTTAGTGTGACATCTGTGGCCAGGAATAAATTTCTCATCACAATTATAGCAAAGACCTTGTGTTCGTCGTTCTTGCATTTGGCTATTAGATAAATGACGAATGGGAATGGAATGGTTAGGGGAAATTGTAGTGGGGTTAGAGGTATGGGATATGGGTGTGTTAGAATTGATGTTTTGTGGTGTATGGAAAGAAATTCTAGGATATTTTGTGGTAGAACGGTGAATGTCATTTAATTTGGCTTCCACTAATTTTACCAAACCTAAGGCATCAGATATGGACTTAGGATGTAAAACAGCAAGTTCCCGTTTAATTTCAGGAATAAGACCTGAAATGAAGCAATTTAGAATTACTTCATTGGATAATCCCCAAATTCGGTTGCACAATTTTTCAAATTGTTGTTGGTATTTAGCCACACTGCCATGTTGTTTTAGTTTAAATAATTCAACCTGATGGTTGGTGTAAGAAGAGGGACCGAAACGGATCTTCAAATCTCTAGTGAAAGAGTGTCAATCGATCAATTGGGAATTGTGGAACATCCACTTAAACCAACTAAGAGCTTCTACTTGCATATAGAAGGAGATCATGGGCAATCTTTGATAAGGGAGAACTAAGTACATTTGAAAAAATTGTTCTGCCTGAAATATCTAATCTAACGGTTCGAATCCATCAAATAGTGTAAGTTGTAATTTTGAGGGTCTAGGTTGGAAATTAGGAGTCATAGGGATAAAACAATTGGAAGGGTAGGTGGTTGTGGGAATGGGAATGGGACATGAGGGTGGCGTGTGGGGTTTGGGAGAAGGTGGGACAAACTGATGGGGAATATATGTATGGGAAGAGGATTGTGGAATTGATTGCATGGGAGGGGGATTGGGCGGAGATGGCGATGCAACAGTAAGTTCAACCAACTTATCATTGAGATTATGAAGAGCAATGGTAATGGCGTCATGTCTAGCATCTTGTTGTTCTTGATGCTCTTGGAATTTTTCCATAAAAAGATGGCTTATAGGTTCATCTGGATCTTTTTGGGACTGTTTAGAAGGCATCGAGTTCAATAAAAACACCAAAATGTTAGGATGTTGGTTCTAAATAACTAGGAAGTAAAAGACATAACTTAAATTAGAAATAAATATAAAATTCTGGAAAGGTTTCATGTTTTATTTTCCTTTGTAATACAGATTATATAGATGCTAAATATAACTGCTATGTAATCTAAACCCTACAAATGGATGGATCTTAGAAGAAAAGTTTATAACAGTTATGAGAAATAAAAACTACATTACATAATCCTTAAACCAATCTGGTTATAGTTTACTACGGTTGGGCCTCAACTGTTTATTATTGGTCCTATCACATTGCCATATGGAAAAATGTTGTACCAGGTATTGTGATAAAAAAACAGTCCATTAAGTGTTCCAATAAACATTTATCCCTTTTGATTTCTTATCATCAATTCTAAGTGGTAAATTAACAAAACTCAATATCATATCCCTTTGTTCTTGTGTATTTTCAACTTTTAACTTATATTTGAATGTGAAAATGGAAATAGGTTATAAAATAACTTATATTTCTTTAAGGAATCAATGTAAGAATAAAGTGATCATATTTGGTGATTTTTTTTCTTACTTAAGATAATTCGTGAAAAATAGTTTAGGGAGCACATCTTCTGTCACATAATGAGTGCCACTCTATCATTGACGGATCTTGATGCAAAGTTTAGGAGAGACAACAATATTTGATTACATTTATAATTAAGATTAATTTTAGTAGTAAAAAATATAAATATATATATATATATATATATATATATAACTATTTCAAAGTTTCAAAATAATTTATTAATTCTAAATAACAATAATTAACAATTAAAGACATTAAAAATGTACACATTTAAAATGTCTTAAACTTTTCGACGATTGAATTGAGGTAAATTTTTCAGCGGTTTCCTTTTCAATATAAATTATGATGTTGACTGTAAAAAATTTATCTTTCATCTCACTACATAATTTTATTTGATTGTCTTTGTTGTTGAAAATTTTATAGTAGCTAAACCATAATAGTTAGGATAAGACGATCAACTCAATCAAGTAAATAATATATATTTACTTTCCTCATATTGTCAAAGTGACACTTAAATCAGAGATGATTGAGAGTTTTTCAAACATAAATGACTCACGATATTAACAATAAAATGTTGAAATTGACATATCAAGTTAATCCTATATTACTCATTGAAATTCATAGGGTATAATTTTGCATAAGAATACATATTTATTAATATTAAATTATTTATAAAAATCATTACCATCTTAGGACTTTTGTTCCAAAGTTTGACAAAAACAATCCATGATTTTCGTAATCTATTTTATAAGTGTAAAATCATTATGAACTCAAATAAAGTTGTAGTAATAAGCAATATTAACATCTACAAGTGTAAAAAAACTTGATTTATTATCTATATTTTTTAGAAGGACCACACAAATTATATTATGAAAAGACTTGATTTCTTATCTATTTTATAAGTGTAAAATCTTTACGAAGTGAAATAAACTCAAATGGTCTATTAATAAAAATGCGAGTTCCAATGTGTATTTTCATAAACATATCATTTTTTTGTATTATTAATAATATATAAAACACATACATTATCAATATATATATATAATACCAAATTCAATTTTATTTACATCCCCAATTTAAATATTATGCAATTAGTGTCCATGTGGAATGCATGAGTTTTAAATTTTAGAATGAAATTAAATATAATTTTGAATTAATTAAACATAATTTATTTATATTTTCAACTCATAATTAAATTGTATTTTTTTGAAGTTTGGTGGTTTAAGATAAACGAAAGATAAATTAAAATATAAACACAATCTTCACTTCACTTTTTATTAAGCAATCACAAAATAAAATTTAGAAGATGGAAAAAAATGAAAAGGTATTTAGTAATTTAAATAGCTTAATAATTACGAACTTAACAACACATAATCATTATAACATTATCTTAAGGCAATATGACCAATTCAACCTGAATCAAAACCTTTTCAGTTGTTGAATCCCACAACACTTAACACTATTATAATTTTGAAGTGCCTCACAAACAGCGAATAAATTATTAATATCTTAAATTAGATAGTAATAATTTTATAATCGCACAGGAGACAAACCCACATAAATAGTCAAAATCATATTTATTTCTTGTAATATATTAAACTTAATTTCTGAATTTATTAGTATCACTTTACATAGTTTATTCTTTATTTAAAAAAATTAACGAAAGAATAAAACATTAAAGTAAGAGAAAAAATGTGTACCCAAATATATAAGATTTTTTTTGCATTATGATAGCATACTCCCAATCTTCATATTTAATATTGTTAACTACAAACTTTTCATTCATAAATATAAGCAATAATATAATGAAAAAGATGAACATAGTATTTTTGGTATAACTAAACATATCTCATCAACTACAGTTAAAAGAACTAATCCCAAAAAGAATCATTATTGTTTTCAGAAATCAAATATTTGTTATAGTTGAAAATTTAGTAGGTCATATACCACTAAACGAATAAAAAAATAAGTTAAATTAAAACCAGGCATGATACCACAACAATAATTCACTCACCCCTTTCCTTTCGCAGGGTTCTGTTTCTCTTCTCTCATAAATCCAAATCCAAACCCATTCCATTCTCTCTTCCACAAATCTCCACCATGACCTAATTTTATATCTCTAACGCATCAAAACTTCTCTCAAGATTCCACCTTTCCTTTTCTCCTTCACTCTTTGCGTTTTTTCCATGGATGGGGTTGGTGCTGTGAATGATTTTCGTGGTGCTTCCAACACCCTTGATCTTAACCACCGCCTGGAAAATGATTACAAAGGTTTCGTTTTTATTTTTTGTTTTTTTACTTTGGGATTCAATTTTACTTATTTGATTCTTTTGTACTACATTGCTTGGTTCACCTCGTGGATGTAGATCTGGTGTAAACTAGGTTGTAATTTGGTTATCAAAAAATGAGTGAAGTTGGCATTTTAGGTTTTCTTGTTGAGGTTAAATATATTCAGTTAATTGCATCAGTGTGAACAATTATTTGAATTTGAGGTGGTGAGTTATTACGTACCTCTTCAGTGTAATTGAACCATAGCCTGAATTGAAGTTGATATTTTTCCCAATTATTGTTGAAATTTAACCAACTTCTGGATTGAAATATTTTATGGATTTTTAATGCAATATTTTGATGCATGCCTTTGTTTGCTGCTTCAGTAGGTGACTATATAAATTGTTTTTAGTGCTATCTTTTGGTACTTGATTTTGTTGTCTGCTTCAGTAGATGACTTAAGAAATGGTTTTTAGTGCTATATTTTGGTACTTGATTTTGTTGGCTGCTTCAGTAGGTGACCATAGAAATGGTTTTTAGTGCTATATTTTGGTACATGATTTTGTTGTCTGCTTTAGTAGATGACCATAGAGTTCGTTGATTTCATATCTGCTTTAGAAATCGAGTAACGTGCTTGATCTGTTGATATTGGGCCACAAGGTCCATCCTGATATTGCTGGATTAAAATCACTTTCTTTGGATATCAATGCTTTATTGTTGAAAATTAGTTGCATTAATGTATTGTCCATTTGTGGATTGTACACTTCTTCCACTAAAAATAGGATTGCATACTTTTGAACTGCAGTTCTTTTGTTTTTTTCTTCTTAACTTCACTTACCGAAGTGTGACCCATTGTCATTATGAATTGTTTGGTTTTTACTTTTTAGTATATGGTGGTTATCTTTTTATCGTTATCTGTTTTCTTTTGGTGGGCCAGTCACATGCAGATTCTCCTTTAGATGTGCAAACTGTATTTTTGTTACAGTTACAAGAAATGGATGAAATGTATTTGACTCAATTTTGTACCATATTGCAGGAGGTTTATTTGATGCATCCCAGTATGCTTTCTTTGGTAAAGGCGTTACAAAAGATGAAGTTGAGTTGGGTGGGTTAGAAGATGAAGATGACTACATGCCAGCTCTTGCGTTCAACGAGGAAGAGTTCTTTCTTAATACAAAGGAGGTTATTTTTTTCTATATTCTTACCACAGTTTTCATAAGTTCCAAATTTTGTAGGTACAATGTATTGAAGTATAAACATTTTGAGCACATGCTTTTAGTTTAGTTTAGTAGCCAGAAGATGTTTTTTGTTAAGATGCTACTTTTCCTTTCACCATCAAGTGGGGTACAAACCCGGTACATGACCTCTTTCATGCTTTTATGGGTTTGCCAAAAGATGTTTGTTGTGTTTTTGATTAGTTGCTAGTATTCCCCCTTCCTTGTAATCTGTCATCTCTGGGCAGAGTGTAGATTTGCATACATAGTTATGTTTTTGGATAATTTTTTTTGAATATAGTTATCTGACCCCACAAAGGGTGAAATTGGCACAACGGTAAGGTTATTGCTTAGTGAACATGAGGTCACAGGTTTAAATCCCGAAAACAGTTTCTCCGCTTGCAGGATTAAGACCACTAAGTGGGAACTTCGTGCACTGGGCCGCCCTTAAAGTTATCTAACCGCACCCAGTGGGGCTAAAGCTTGGTTGTTGTGATTATAGTTATTTGGTTTTTCTTAACTACGGCTTACGTTTTACGATGCATGTGTTCATAAAAAAATATCACATTTGTACATTACGTACGAGACTGAAACCAATCTATATGTCATAGTTTAACTGTAGTGTCAAGTCAAACTTATTTACTTTAGAAGTATATGATTTTTGTATAAGTTGAAACAAAGTATATAGAGTGTAAGTTTAGCGAGAGGTGGCAAACCCTACTGTAGGGGTAAAAATTGGAGATCATAATATACAACAAGTCACTATATTTAAGTATCTAAGGTCAACCGTACAACACAATAAGAAAATTGATGGAGATGTAAATCATAGGATTTGAACGATGTGGATGAAATGATGTAGTGCTTCAAATGTCATATGTGATAGAAAGGTGCTACTAAAGCTTAAATAGAAAGTTTTACCATACATCTATAAGACATATAACGTTATATTTGACTGAATGTTGGATGGTAAAATGTTAATAAGAGAATGAAATCCATGTAGCAAAGATGAGAATATTATGTTAGATGAGTGAACACACTAGACAAGATATGATTACAAACGAATTCGTTAGAGAAAAAATTGGAGTAAATCCTATTGTAGAGAAGATGATAGAATCATAATTTAGGTGGTTTGTACATGTGTGGAGGATACTGTTAGAAGCTTCAGTAAGGAGAGTATATCAAATGAAAGTTAGTCCAATTTCTAGAGGAAAAATGATACACCGTAGGCAAAATGACTAAGAAAGATTTAAAAATTTATACTTTATCAATGATCATGATTTATGATAGAGCATTACAGTGTTCTCCGATCCATGTAGCCGACCCCATTTAGTGGGATTAAGGCTTGGCTGTTGGAATTTTGACCAACATATATGATGGTGAAGATATCAAAGGTAATACAAGCCTATTAGTTTAAAAAAATAGTAAGACCAATATATCTTAACACCTACCTGGCTTAACATGAATTTTATCCAGTTAAATTCAAATTCGTGATATCTGTGGATTTTGTAGATTTAACAGGGAGACATATGTATTCCATGCTTTGATGTCAAGCTGATTGTGCTTTATTTGCACCCTCACCCTTCCAAAAGGAAAACATCAATATTTCACTTTTTTTGAGTCATTTTATATCTTAGGTATGATGTTAGAATTCCTACTAACTAACCTTTCCACACTGCAGGCAGATGATCTAAGATCTCTTTCCGATATTGATGATCTCACTACCACTTTTTTAAAGGTAAGGCTGTGAAACTATGATTACTTTGCTCTCTATAGACAAATTATTTACATCTAATTCTTTCTTAATGGTTTCACCTATAGTTAGTTTGGTCTCCCTTTACTTCTTAGTGATTGGGCTATATTCCATTTGATCTACTCTTCTTAGCAATTGGGTTATACTCCATTTGATCTACTATCCACACATGCCCTACCCATCAAAGATGAGATTCTACCAATTTTTTGCAACAGGTGTTATATCCACTATCTCTAACACATAAATTTGTGATCCTATAATGTCGTGTGTCCACTCATCAAATGCAACATTCCCATCTTTGCTATACTAAGTTTATTCTAATGTTGCCTTTGTACTATTCAACATTTAGTCTATACAAATTTGCCGGTCTTGTAGCACTAAGGTAAAACTTCCCTTAAGGTCACGTGATTATTTTTTATAACAAAATAAATTTCATTAGAAAACAAAGGGAGAAAATTACAAGAGGATAAGAATCCTCCCGGACACAAAAAAAAACTAGAAACTATTTAAAGGGACATGCAACAAAGCATGCCGTTCTCTCTGGTCTTTGCATATCTACCATATTAACCCCGCTAAAAAGCAACAAGTTTTATTACACAAGAGCGAAACAATATACCAGATATAATCCAGAGGTGAAGAGGAATGATTTGATAGTTCTATTGTTCCCTTCCAACCAAATAAACACCAGGACTGCAAAAAAAAAGAACACTGCCATAGAACTTCGGCATTTTTACCAAGAGCTAAAACCTCTGAACTTACTAAGCAGTAAAGAGTGCAACTCCAAAGGACAAACCCGAAACTCTGGGAAGATACCAAACAATCTATTCCAAAGAACATTTGCCTCCGAGCAATGTAAAAAAAGATGAGGTCTGCTTACAGATTCTGAACTACACATTTTGTACATATTAGGAGATAAAGCAGTCATAGGTTTGCACTTCTGGAGCAAGTCATTGGTGTTAATCCTGTTAAGACCTAGACAATTTAAACTTCTTGTTACAGCAAATCTATAACGTCTTATGAATAGTATTTTATTAGCAATCTTTTCGGTGCAGTGCACATGTAATGATTTTTTGTTTCTTTTGCTTTTGTGGTAGTATATCTCCTTTGGTTGGTAATTCTAGTCATTCTGACAATGAACCTGTCATTTCATTTATTGAAAGAAGGAAAAGTGGAAGAATTAGTTGAAATGAAAGGCTAATCTGATTAGCTCACTTCATTTGGCATTTCTAACATATTTGAATGTTTTGGCAACAATTCACAGATTGTCTCATGTTCCGAAGTCTGTATTTTGATCTCCCTGCAATCCACATGCTCAATTTTGGGTCAACATCTGCTGTATCAAAAGAGTGTGCCACTCCATGTGGCACTTCCTCTGATTGGTTGGAGAACATATATTTAAGTTTAAAATTTAATAATAAAGTAATTTTCTGAGAGAAAGTGGCATATGGAGTGACACACTTTTTGAGACAGAAGATATGCTCCCCTCAATTTTATGATTCTGTTTCTTATGATGTTGAAATTACTATTAGTCTCTTATTTTCTGCTTTATTTAAATCAATATGAACCTTTTTGATTTTTTCCCAGTTGAACAAGGTTGTCGGTGGACCAAGAAGTGCAGGAGTTATTGGTGAACGGGGATCAAGAGAAAGTAAGTAATTGTAATGAATTCACCTTTTTGCCTTGTCTTTTTATCTAGAAAACTAATTTCACTTATCCGCATTTATCCTTGTTTTTTTGTTTGTTTGTAAAAGTACATATTTTTCAATATTTGAGGTGCTCAGGAGGTTATTTTTCTGAAGGTCTTTAATTTGTCTTCGTGTGTTTAAGAAATTTGCTACTGAAGAAATAGCAGTACACCAACGAAGTTAATGGGAAATTATTTTGTTGATAACTTTTTTTGAGTCTTTTATGAGGAGTGCATAATTGCATATCACATTTTCTATGTGACTGATAATCTCAGTTTTTTTGGTTAAGATGATCTCAGCTTTATGACAGCACTATTTTCCCCATTTATCTGCTTGCAATCTTGTTTTGATTGTCTGAATTATTTCTAACCATATATTTTTTCCAGATTCTTCTGCTTCTGAATGGTCACAAAGAGATGATATTCCCTACTGGTTTGATCAGCATGCTTATGAAAGTGAAGGTTCTCAGGATGGAAAAAGATGGTCATCGCATCCCCATTCTTCTGTCACTCATCTACAAGAGTCAAAGCCCATGTACAGAACATCTTCTTACCCCGAGAAGCAACCGCAGGAGCAATACCGCCTCCAACATTGCTCCAGTGAACCAGTTTCGAATTGGTTTTTTGATCAACCATTTTATGATAGTGAAACTAGTGAGGATGGAAAAAGATGGTCATCACAGTCACAATCCTCTATTGGGCACTTCAAAGAATCAAAGCCCCTATATAGAACATCTTCATATCCTGACGAGCGACAGGAGCTTACCCGTTTTTCTAGTGAACCAATTTTGTTACCAAAATCTTCATTTACTTCTTATCCTCTACCTGGTGGTAGGTCTCAGCAGGCTTCTCCAAATCACAGTACAGGCCGCTTGAACATTCCTTATCATGCTGGGGGAGCTCATATGACATCATCATCACAAAATCGTTCTCACCTCTTCAATTCTGGACTGCAATTGAGTCGATCAAAACACGAGTCACATTTTAGTGGAAATGTGCGCCAACTTATTACTGGCTCCCCTCTTAATCATCAAATACAGAATCAATTGGTCCACCAGGCAGGGATATATCCTGGAGATCACCCAAACCTCCTGAGTAATATGTTGCAGAAACAATTACACCATCATAGTGGATCAGTGTCTCCTCACTTAATGACTCAATTGCAGCAGCATAGACTGCATTATCCTGTTCAGCAACCAGCTGGCTACTTGTCAGGTTTCCAGTCCAATTTGTTTAATTCACAGTTCTCTTCTGGCTCGTCTTTAGTTAGCAAATATGAACATATGCTTGGTCTGGGTGATGTTAGAGAACACAAACCAAAATCAAGTAAGAAGGGTAGACAGAGTCATCGTTTCTCCCAACAGGGTTCTGAAGCTAGTAGCCAGAAGAGCAGTTTTATGTTTAGGTCTAAGCATATGACTAGTGATGAAATTGAGAGTGTTGTTAAAATGCAACTTGGTGTCACTCATTGTATTGACCCCTATGTAGATGATTATTATCATCAAGCTTGTCTTGCAAAAAAAACTGATGGGGCTAAGTTGAAACATTCATTCTGTCCGACCCAAATAAAGGATATTCCTCCACGAACCCGTTCCAATTCTGAATCACATGGTTTCCTTCAGATTGATGCTTCAGGGAGGGTTTCATTCTCATCTATTCGTCTGCCTCGTCCTCTTCTTGAAGTCGATCTTCCTAACTCTTCTGTCACTGGTAGCTCTGAGCAAAATATTTCACAGAAGGCCCTTGAGCAGGAGCCTTTGTTTGCAGCGAGAGTCACAATTGAGGATGGTCTCCGTCTTCTTCTTGAAGTAGATGACATAGATCGTTTCTTACAGTCTAATCAGCTGCAAGATGGCGGAACTCAACTAAGACGAAAACGAAAAGTCCTTTTGGAAGGACTAGCAACATCACTTAAACTTGTTGACCCACTGGGAAAGAATGGGCACAAAGTTGGGCTTGCTGCCAAGGATGACCTAATTTTCTTACGATTAGTTTCTCTTCACAAGGGACGTAAGCTCTTGGCAAAATATGTTCTATTGCTTGTTCCTGGTAGTGAGCTTATGCGGATAGTATGCATGGCGATTTTTCGGCATTTAAGATTCTTATTTGGTGCTATCCCCTTGGATCCAGCAGCTGCAGAGACTACAAGTGGCCTTGCTAAGGTTGTTTGTCAATGTGTTCAAGGTATGGAACTTGGTGATCTTAGTGCTTGTCTTGCAGCAGTGGTTTGTTCCTCAGAGCTGCCTCCTCTACGCCCCCTTGGAAGCACTGCTGGAGATGGTGCTTCCCTTATTTTAGTATCTCTTCTTGAGAGAGCTACTGAACTTCTAACTGATCCTCAAGCTGTTTGCAACTATAATATAGGTAACCGTTCATTTTGGCAGGCCTCATTTGATGAATTTTTTGGCCTTCTTACGAAGTATTGCATGAATAAATACCGTAGCATGACACAATCCCTCCATATACATGGGACACCGAATGTGACTGCAATTGGATCGGATTCTGCTAAAGCAATTAGTAGGGAAATGCCCGTTGAACTTCTTCGTGCGAGTCTTCCTCACACCAATGATCACCAGAGGAAGTTATTACTTGATTTTGCTCAGCGCTCTGTGCCTGCGGTTGGATTTAACAGTTTTGCTGGGAGCAGTGGTGGTCATGTGAACTCAGAGACAGTGCTTAGTTGATATAAAGAAATAGAGAGATCTCCTAATGATAATGCTTTTGGGTTGAAGGTCACATCAAATGTACAACCTGCATATGTTCCAAGTACATTTGGAGTAATCTGAAGTGCAGCATAGTAATGAATTTGCAATCAGCCCTTTTCTGTATTCAATCTCAGCTTCATCTGATCCTCTTGTCTTTTATTTTTTTTCTCTTGACAAGGGAGCTTATTTTATTACTATGCTTATTTGTTAGAAAAACTGTAGTGTTTAGCATGTACAGGTTTAGATACATATCTGTTTCCCATGGTTCCTTTCTATTTATATAAAGTGAGACATGGTATTCATATCTGCTTCTGATAAGTAATCATTCTACTGGAAGTGTGGCTTTTGGATGCCATAACTTTGTCTAGGTGACATGTTGACTTGTTGGCAGAGCTGAAATATATAGGAACTGGTGAAGTATAACATATGCATAATTTTATCTTATGGCTTTCTTAAATTGTTAATCTGTAAATATCTTATGCTTTTCCTCAATAATTAGGCCATTTAGTTTTATCAAAATGTTTTCTTGCCTTCAGTTTTAGATTCATTGGAGATCTGTTTAGAGGTTCATTTCTGCCATTGATTCTTTTACTTACCTGGTAATATGTGAGTGCCTGATACTGCTCACTTCTTAGGATGAATGCATGAATATATCATATGCTAGTTCCTCAATCTTAACAGCAAATGAATTATACTTGAGATTTTGTTCATTTATTCATATTTTTTCTCTCTCTGACATTAACAGCATAAAAGAAATTTGTACAATATAATTAAGATATTAAAATTTTGATATGCATCTTTTTGTTTAGTGTTGAACAAGATTATAAGTGTGTACAACTCCCATAGCGAAAAAGATGAAATGGTTTTGTAAGAATGAGATAATTGTTTAGTAGCTTTTCTTATACACAATTGTCAATATAGTACGAAATCCAGTATCATATACTTGGAGCATTTACACCTGAAATCCAAATTTTGTTCTTAATTCCACCAAACTTACATCTTTTTTTTAAATTAATCAATTCAACTACTTTTTCGTTTTAGCCATGAATTATTAATTGTTCATAAAGGGATCTCTCGATCATTTTTCTTTTATAGTACTTTACATATTATAATGAAATTGGCCGCAGATTTTGACAATAATAATTTTTGGTTTGTCAATGTTATTCAACAAGTACCAAGTTATTCAAGCCTTGACAACATAATTACATGTCTCCTACGTCACTTTCCTAAGTTACCACTATATTTACCACTATAACAAGTTTAACATCACTTTTATCTACAAACTTGTTATTTCCTTCTAGGAAAAAATATGCATACACTGATAGTGTATGAGATATATACATTGTCATTACATATCTAATATTCATATTTAATTATACTCTTCGAAAAAGGTAACATAAATGAATAGTGGATAATATAATGACTATATAAATCTTTACAATGATAGAACATTATATTTTGTCATACTTTTGACATCAACAGATAAAACATGTTCTTGGTCACCTCATTATATTTGAATATTATCAATTACTTCATTAGAATTACCTAGAAGTATTGAATTTTACACTTCAGTTCCAAAGAACATAGTCAGTTTCACATTAGATATCACTTACAAGTTAACATCCAAGAAATCCATCCAATCACTATATATTTAGATTGCATTTGTATCATGAAAAATGATTAAGATCATATCTACCTTGATTCTAATTCACTGGAATCAGAAATTTCCTTTGTATAGAAAGTATTAGACTCTATAGATTTAGAAGATCTTCCCCTCTCACCCATTTGTCTTCCAACATAGAATGCAGGTCTTCTAGGCATGGTAACTGGAGCAGTTTTGTTTGTTAACATTGATATAATGTCTGACATATCGGGTCGATCTTTTGCATAATGTTCCACACATAAAAGACCAATATGGATGCATTTATGAACTTCTTCAAGAACAAATGTGTCGTTAAGTGATGGATCCATTAACTCTAGACACACACCATCATTCCATAACTCCCATGCCTGTTCATAGTTATTGAGTCAAATTAGACATAAGGAAAAAAACATATGAAAAGGGAACTCAATGAGAGTGATTTGACATACATGTCCTACAAGATTGAGAAGTTGATCAGCAGCATCACAAGAGCTATTGTTCATTCTTCCACTAACAATTTCAAGCAACAACACTCCATAACTATAGACATCAGATTTCGTAGAGAAACTTCCTTCCATGACATATTCCGGAGACATGTAACCACTGCAAGAAATAATCATTCATGATCTCACAGGGTAAGTTTTTTTACACATTCATCAAAAAACATTAATAACAAGTAATCAATCCAGCAGACTCACTATGTTCCAACAATCTTATTTGTATTCACTATTGTTTGATGTTGCGTAAAGATTCTTGCCATTCCAAAATCAGAAATTTTTGGATTCATATTCTCATCAAGAAGTATGTTACTAGCCTTCAAGTCTCTGTGAATGATTTTGAGCCTTGAGTACTTGTGAAGATAGAGTAATCCGTGAGAAAGTCCTTCTATTATGTTGAAGCGCTTCTGCCAGTCTAGCAACTTGCTTCTTGTATCATCTTTGCAATGAAAACAAAATATTCAATAATACCTAATTATAGAGTAGTATGCGAAAAATGATTCTCCTCCCTTATTTAGGCTTATTGGTTACTAAAAACATGATATTTTACCTATAGTACTGGTTCAAGTTAGGCAAACATGATCTAATGCAATTAATCATCACCAATATTAGTTAAAAAATTAAGTTGCCAAAAGTCATTCAAATTCCATATTTGTAGGAGACTATTCAAGCATTTGGGAGTAAAAAAATTTGCCATTCAAAACATTAGCTATAAATAGACTCCAACTTTTTCCTCACCAAATAGGAAGAAATCCAAGCTTTTATTCGGCATATACTCATAAATCAGCATCCTCTCTTGTCCATGAATGCAGCAGCCAAGTAACTTTACGAGATTCATGTGCTGAAGTTCACAAATGAGCATTAACTCATTTTTAAATTCAACAGTTCCTTGTCCAGAAGTTTTTGCAAGTCTTTTCACAGCCACTTCTCGGCCTGTTGGAAGAACTCCCTAAAGTAACAATAAATACTCATTATTTCTCTAAAAGAAACAAGTTAATGCAGATTTCCAATGATTTTAATTCAAGTCACCTTATAAACAGGCCCGAAGCCACCCTCTCCTAATTGGTTTTTAGATGAAAAATTGGTTGTAGCCTCCTTGACTGATGCATAGCTAAATACTTTGAAATCGTGTCCTTTGCTGAAGTTATCTTCTAAATCTTTTACACCTGTGGATCCATCGGAATCTGCTAAACCTTGTGTCTCAGTCTCCATTCTTCGCTTATCTATTTAGATGAAAATGTGAAAATAAAGATTGAGAATAAAGGGATCTCGCTTAATAAAGTATGTGGACCAATGTTTTTGAAGTATCTCAGTACCTTTAAGCATGTATTTTCTTTTCATTATGGCTAGGCATAGAATGGCAGAGCAGATTATGAGCAGAAAAGTTGCTATTGCAGCGCCTATCCATATCCACTTGTTTGTACCTGCATATAGTATACATAAGAAATTTGACTTATAAATTCTGCCAACTTCACTTTTATACTTTGATTTATTTTTCAACAATACTGAAAAACACTTCCAAATTGATTGACATCATTGTAGAGATCAAAATGAAATATGGACAAATCTGAAGTATGTCAAAAAAAATTAAACAGTGATTTCAAACTTGCCAAGAAGTGCTATATGTGATTCAAGTAGATTATAATAGTCCTCTGGTTTACTATAAGAATAATAAAATTTAAATGAAGCAAGAGATATTAGAGTGTGGATTTGAAAAGAGATATGAGGGTTATGAGTTGAATGGAATTCATTGATTGAGTAATGAGTTCTCTGTTTACAATTAGTTATATGCAACGTAAGTAACAGCTAGTGTTGTAGCAAATAACAAAGCTACTGAGTAACAAAGCAACTAACTACTAAATGAAAATGGAAGTTCCTAGATAAGTACATGTATGATAAAAGGAAGCAGTGAAATGGTAGTACACTAACATACCCTTGTGCTGAGGTTTCGGCACTAGCATGTTAAACTTTTGGCCAACACTGACTAAAGTAACACCATCCAATGTTTTTCCAAAAAAGAAAATACATCCTGTACCACCGGAATCATCATATGACTTGAATCCAACGCAGCTACATTTGCTCCAGCAACTAGCCTGGCAATCACCTATGCCATAGCTTTTATTTGGTTCAATGCTTGTATCGTTACCGAACGTGTTCGGGTAACCTTCCCGACTCTCAAATACATCACCAGGGTTCCTGCAAGTGGGTATCTTCCATTTTTGGCACCCTCTATCATTATTATAACCATAACACATATCTGCTCCTGCAATCTCTTTTCCTTCTGAACCTGTCAACTCCCCAGTTTCAAATAGTGCCCATTTTGTAGGCTCTTTGGTATTCGGAGTTGTGAATGTGAAGTAGTCTTCATCGTCATTTGAGACTTGGTTGTACTGATATATGTGCTGGGATTCCTCTGGAATGTGCTCAAAAAACCTATTGTTTATTAGTTTCCCGCTTTTCCAAATTACTTGTTCTTGTCTCCTCATGATCAATTCATGTTCTCTGGGTTCCCATTCAAGCCTGAAGGAACCCGGACCTGGAAATGATTCACTCACCCATGAAACCAATGACCAATTTTGACCTGTTTTGTGATTAACACCTAGCTTCATCCCAGGGAGCAAACAATCCGTCGGATAATCAAAACTTTGCCACAACACACTCTTTGTAGACCCATTGGGATGAAGTTGTTGCACCACAAAGTTGCCTATATCCAATAAGGTTGCCAAAATGCTGTTGTTGTTGGTAGATTGAGGAGGTGGAGAGTAAAGGATTATCGGTTTCCCACCTTGGGATTCTATTTTGAGCACACCAGATTGGTCCAGAGATAGAAGGCCAGAATTGTTGAAGATAGGTTCATTTCTATTAGCAATCCACACTTCCCAAGTGTTATTTTTTATATTGGAAATTATGGTCAAGTAACTAAGACCACCAAGTTGTTCAACAAATCCGATGCAATAATAGCCGTTTTCGGAACATAGCTGGTTTGTGCCATTCAGTGAATCACCCGGCTTCAAAGTGTGATTTGCTGCTTTAACCTGGATACAACTACTAGTCCACAACCACAGATATGTGAAAACAAGCATGAAATATGGTTTCCTTTGTCTGCAACTAACCATTATGGATATTTGCAGAATGCTTTCAAATATGCAAAAGACTAAACTTTGATTAAGTTTTGGCTAAGCAAGAATATTTGCATAATAGGATCAAAGACATTCAATTATGGCAACTCTTTTATTATTATTATTGAATATGGGGTCCATCCATATGTGAAGAAATGAAAAGCCTTAGACAAACAAGGCATTAAATTCAAATGGTTGCATGAAAAAAGTGTGTAGTATTTAAATAGTGTGGAAGGTATAACCTCAACACAGTGGAATATTTTATAGGAGATTATCATGTGGTTTTTCCTTTGTTAATCATGTAGGAAAAGACACATTTTCTTTGTCAGAATGATTTAATTAAACAAAAGAACTTGTCCACCCTGTTCACAACCTATAATTTCCAATCAGAATTATTTTTGCAACAAGTGTGCATATATTAGTATTACTATGTTGGATCACATGGCATTCTTTTATTTTCTTATTGAAAGGAACAAGATACCTTCTTGATCAGAACAATCTAAGCTAATAAAACATCCATTTCCACACTGTTCACAGCTCATTGCTCATAAATTACTTTTATTGTTGTCCCCTTGGTCTTAGCATGTAATTTTATATAAAGTTTTCTATACTTTTATATTTTTTACCACAAAATATTTTAGGCACCGAGATATCATACATCATTTATATTAATCATCATTTATTAAAATAAAAGTAATACATACAAATAATAGATAATGTATTGTATAAAGCTTTACAGTTACATACATAAACAAAAAAATAATTTCTTATATAAACTTTTTTTAGGACAAATTTATGAATAAAGTTTTACACACTTGATTTATTAGTTTTCATAATGCATGCTTCTTTAATAAGTGTTGAGTTCATATATATAGTTAAAATTCTAAAGTTTCTTTATTCAGGGCATTGAGACTTTCCAATATGTAAACTTCAGAATCAAGAAGCAAAGGTAAGATAAGATAACTTAAATGAAGTTTTACTCACAAATTAATTAAAAAGTTGCACTAAGTTGGAGCTTCTATGATGTACTACTTGAAAAGTGGAGCAGATGTACCCCTTTCTCACTTTCATTATCTTTGTTGATATCGTTATCCATCATTTTTTAATCACATTCATGCTCTTCTTCCAATCCCCGATTCCAGTTTTCTCTTTCAGAATTTTAGGTGAGATTGAAATTAAGCTCTTCGATATGAATTTAGGTGAATTGGAAATTAAGCTTTTTGCTGTGAATTTCGCTTTCCTGTGAAACCCTAATGGTTTCATTGTGCAATTCAGTTATTAAACTTATTGTTGTCTCTATAATAATTAATAATCAATGGTTAACTAATTCAATCTTCCAACAAAACATCTCTACCCATTATATAGTAATAGTGTCATAAATCGATGACTTTTTCTCTCCCAAAATTTGTACCACTTTATATCTATTTTATTTTTATTGAAAAAAGTAATAAATATTTAATTTATGTTTTACTTTTCTATTTCGAACGTAAATGTTATATTGAATGTGTAAAACTAAAAAGTTACATTTATCCTACATGAAGGGTCTTATAATTTCCTTTTTATCATTTCACTCTTTTTATTCCCTTTGTGAAACTTTTTTGGTGTCAAGCTTATCTCCATTTTTACCTTCCCCTTCAGGTGATAATTTTTTTCCTTTTACTTTCTGTGTTCTTAGCTAGTTCTTTTCCTACTTTAGTGCATCACTAATCATGCTTTTAGGCAGAGGTGGCTATATATAACTCTTAAGTGTCATCTTTCTTGCACAACATAATTTAAGAGATTAATTTCTTTTGTCTAGCCATACATATCTACAAATGATGCAGTTCTGTACAATTTAGAAACATCCACATCATATTTAGGAATGTGTCTAATTTTCTTCCTCAAATGCTTATCATGAACCATTCTTTATCATGAAAGAGAGGTTGGTGGCATGGCAGTGTCTCATATCATACACCAATGTTTTTTTTGGTAAAAAATATATTTGTATGTGGTACACCTAATATTAATGGAGAAAAAAGATGTATAAACTGTTAGTGTATGAGTTTTATATACTGTTATTACTGTATTATCTATCATTCATATTTAATTATTATTGACTCTTAAAAAAATAACACAAATGAATAGTAGATAATATAATGACTATGTATAAATATTTACACACAAAATGTATAAATATTACACTCATATCAATATGCTAAACTAATCATATATTTATTTATATGTTAGTTTAACATAAGGAAATTAAAATATGTTAAATAGCTAAAAAGTAAAATATTTATTGAGAAGTGATATATTTAATAGAATGTCATGTTTACTTTTTAGTTTCAATAAAAAAATGGATTAGTTTTATATATCTGTTCACTGTAATGGTCTCTTATTACTTTCTTATATTATTTGTCATTGTAGAAAATCAACGAAGATGAATATTTTTTAATTGTTTGCATTATTAAATTGAGTGTTGTCAACATCTTTAATGATTAGTTTAATTTGTTTTCCATTACCTTAAATAAACTATCAATGTATCAAAATATGAGGGCTGGAGTATACCTAAATTATATAAAAATGAAAAAGCGATGAAATAAATTTCTTGCAAAAGTGAACAATGAAACCCATGTTTAGGGGCAATGGATCTTTTGTTAACATAAATTATTCTTATAAAGAAAACAAATGCATCTTTTCCTTTCAGTAAAGAAAAGAAAAGCGTTCATATAATTGAATAACAACAGTCTGTGATCCCATAATAATGCATAAATTCTTGCTAAACCAAAACATAATTGAATCTCAGACTTCTAAGTATTATGTTAATATCCATCATGGTTTGTTGTAAAGTAAGGAAACCTTATTTCTTGCCTGTTTTCACACACTACTACTTGTGTTTGTGGTGGTGGACTAGTTGCATCAATGTTAAAGCTGCAAATCACAGTTTGAAACCAGATGATTCACTGAATGCCACCACAACCCCGCTATATGCGTGGACGCCATATGAAACAGGACAATTGAGAGGCATGGGAGGACAAAATATTGCAAGGACCAATATGCGCTACGGATATAATAGCGACGAAGGTTGCGAAATATGGGAGATACCCACCTGCAGGAACCCTGATGATGTATTTGAGATCAGGACAGGTTACCCTCATTTTTCGGATAATGATACAAGAAATGAAACAAATACAAGTAATGGCATAGGTGATTACCAGACTAGTTGCTGGAGCAATTGTAGCTGTGTTGGATTCAAGTCATATGATAATGAATATGGTACTTGATGTACTTTCTTTCTTGGGAAATCATTGGAAGATTTACTTTTGTCAGTGTTGGCCTACAGTTTAATATGCTAGTGAAGAAACCTCATCTTAGAGGAACTAATTAGTCCACTATCATTTCATATGTTCATGCTGCATTCTTTGTATTTTTAAAGTAATCAAAAGGATTGTTAAACTCTACTTGACAAGTCTGAAATGACATTTTAAAATTTTTGATACAGTTTTGTCATACTTTATCTCTTGATTATATTCATCCACTTCATCTCTACTAAGAAAGCAATCAATTGTGGAATTAGATCAAATAGCATCTGTTAGATTCTTCAAAAACGTAGCAGTACATGCTTTAATGAACATGACCCCTCCATTCTCAATCTGTATATTTCACCTTTTCATCTAAACAGCAAGGGAAGAAAAACAATGCAAACAGAGATGCAAGATTTTAGAACTTACAAAGGATCCAATAGTATACAAGACCTAGAAGATGACTTGAACAAGGGATATGATTTAAAAGTATTTAGCTATACATCAGTTGTGGAAGCTATAAGCAACTTTTCATCCGAAAATAAGTTAGGACAAGGAGGCTTTGTGCATGTTTATAAGGTGACTTGAATTGAAACCAATGAAATCTTGTTAAATACTGCATTAGATTGTTTCTTGTAGAGGAATAATGAGCTTTTAATTTTCACATTAGGGAATTCTGCTAAGAGGATAAGAGGTTGTAGTGAAAAAACTTTCAAAAACTTCTGGACAAGAAATCGTAGAATTCAAAAATGAATTAACACTCATATGTGAACTTAGCACATGAATCTTGTATGATTGCTTGGTTAATGTATTCATGAATAGGAGATGATGTTTATGAGTATATATATGTATAATAAAGGCTTGAATTTCTTTCTATTCACTGAGTAATATATTCGAGTCTATTCAACTTATGTTTTGGGTGAAAAATTAAATAAATGAAGTTTTATTCCTGTGCTTGGACTTGCTGCACCAAACCATAGCATATGCTAGGAATCTTAATGACTTTCGGCAGCTTAAATTTTAATAAGTTTGGATGATGTTTATCTGCATTAACTTGTGTTCCAAAGTTCATAATCATGACATTAACTAATAACTAGTAGGCCTAAATAAGGAATCAAAATCATGTTTGTTATGTTAATTGTGTATTAATATAATGTTTTCTACTAGAAGAAATTTGCTAAACTGGGAGAAGTGCTTCAACATAATAGAAGGAAATTCACAAGGACTACTTTACATTTTTACAAGTACTCAATACTCAAAATTATTCAGAGACTTGAAGGTCAGTAACATACTATATACTATTTCTTGATAAAAATATGAACAAAAAAATTTCTGATTTTGGCATGGCAAGAATTTCTATTACCTATATAATAAAAAAAACTCTCTCATGACATGTGTCAATCTCTCAAGCCCTAATGACATGTGTCAACCTCTCATCAAAACTAAAGGTCCCTCATGACATGTATCAATCTCTCAATGACATGTGTCAATCTCTCAAGAACTCCATCATGACATGTGTCAATCTCTCAAGTCCTCATGACATGTGATTTATTTAAAAATAAAATGAATATGATTACCTATACAATATTAAAATATAATGTTACTATAGCAATATTAAAATAATAATAATAATATGAATCATAACATATTGTTTGTAGCTATTTTAGAGTTAAATAATATTTATTTTTATACTAATCTTATTTT